>NW_017536990.1:1867918-1872737 GCF_001853355.1 Bactrocera latifrons | reverse complement strand
AACGTTTAGTTTTTTTATTTTCTATCCTGCCTGCCAGTTAAGGAAAATCGTAAAAATGATTAACCGAGAAATCGCACTCAAAGTTTTCGCCTTCTGCCCAAGCGCTAATATATCTGCTAGACACTAGTTCACTACTTCTCTTCTAGCTTCGAAAATATTTCGAATTCCCATCTACAATATTGGGGACGTATTATTAGATATTTTTTATAGTTATAAGTAAAAAAAAAAATGGATTTTTTGAAGCTCTAAAGCAGGGAGGAGCCTGTAAGTGTACAATAATGGGCGCGGAGGAGGCAATGGGGTTTCCCAAACAAAAAAAAATGTTTTAAAATAAATGTTTAATTATATTTTATAAGAAAACACAAAACAAACGTTACTTTCTACTCCAAAGAACCCAAAGTATGCTTGACAATTAGAACCTGRTTTGAAGTTCGTTTGGCAGCTATATGCAATACTGGCCTGATAATTCGGAGATGTTGGCATTTCTTCGGAAAATAATGTTTGCTAAATTTCGTGAAGATATTTTTTCAAAWAAAACTGCTTTCCGTACAGAAACTTTCAGTTTAGTTTATATGGCAGCTGGAGGATAGTAGTGATTTGGAACACTATTAATTGTATTACGTACAAGTACAAAGCTTTAAACTTCTGCTATCATATACTTGTATAATTAGGGCAGATTATATTCTAAATCGTTTCTACCTTCAYCTGTAAACTTAAAAATTATGATACTAAGATTATTACAATTGGTGGGAAAATGTCAGGATTTRGGTTCAGTGAAAAGTCAATGATTTSATCTAAATTATGCTAAATTGTGCGTGTAACTCTATTTTAAAAAATTATATTTTTTGCATAAAAACTCTCTAAACAAAGTCAARAGTCACTAAAGAAGCGGTCTTCCCTAATGCTTACAATTGCTGATGCGCACGTATCCAAYCACATCTGTATGTTGGCACGCATCTTTTTTCGCCGTTCTCTGGCGTTATTGGCTGCATTTAAAGAGCTTTGCATTGTTTAATTATTTGCAATTTACGCTCAATTAATTGAAATGATATTTTTTCCTTTAAACATAAATTTTTCGCCGCATAAAAGTGCACATACAAACATATGGTGATACAATATGTATGTATGTATGTATGGCAAGTCGCATTATGCAGCGCAAATACGGTTCAACTGATGAAAATTAATGATGACTTCGTGAGTGGTCATATAACTGCTTATTCGCAGTTATGTGAAAATAGCAATGTGTGTGTGACTACGAGGGGGAGATTAATTTATTTATGTGTACCTCGTAAATGGACTTGCAGTGGCATTAAAATGGGAGAAAGTGACAGGTAGAGAGTCCCATTTAATTTGTTTTTGCCAGTTTTATAGGGAAAATAGGGAATTGAAGCTTTAAGACATTTGTTAGCACAAACTAGGATCTTCTCTGAAAAATTCCTGTTAAAAGAATCGTCAATTGCCGATGACAAAAGGTTCCTTTGCTTAGTGTAAGCATTCAGAGGTCAAAGTTTAGCTGGCGTTTAGTKTCAAATGTGCTGATAGGGAACATTCATTGTGAACGAGCCTTAATTTGTATTATTTTTGGTTAGCATGATATCTGTCAAACATATTCAATTGAGACAAAAAAAAAAAAAAAATTGTTTTACATCGAACTGTCATTGGAGATGAAATATGGGTTATTTAAACAACGAATCCCAAAAGGAGAAAATCACTGGAAGAATGACCATCAACATCGTAAGAAGGAAATGCCCTGTCTTTGGTAAAATCAGAAGGGTACGGTATACCATGAGCTTCTAAAACCTGTTGAAACTGTTAACACTAATCGATACACACAACAAATGATCAATGTGCAGCATGCATTGAACGAAGAACGACCAGAATGTGCCGTTGTATTTGTATTCAATAAACTTTGTTCCATCCGATTACCATTTTTATCCTCGTCGATGGGACAGGCATTGGCTGAGCAGTCCGAAAGCGAAAATTGTGTATCTGATTGGCTTGTTTCAAAAGAAGAACATTTCTATTGGCATTGCAAGAAAGTTGGCCAACATATGTAAAAATCTTATAAAAACAGAGGCAAAGATAATCTTATACTCGTTATTACTAACAAACAGATACACCATTTTAGCTTCCCTGCGCCCGAAACCAACTCTTTTCCTCGTTTCTTGAAAGTAGGGACTTATCTTCCTTATAGCTCCGGAATTTTTTAGATTAAACTTTTTGATATCGACTTTTATAACATTCTTTAAAAATTTTTAAACTCAGGTTATTATCAGAATATCGAATCGAGTACCTTATGAATCAAACTTTCTAAGAAATGTTATTCGAAATTAGGTTGTTTKGTTTCAAGATAAAATGGAAATATAATGAAAATTAACGAAAAATGAGCCTAACATGGGAGACAATGTGAAAAGGCTTTCGCTAACTATATTATATGGKGTTATAACTGCTTGTTATTCTATCTCAAATCGATTATGCTGGTTCATGTGGTTAGTCAGAGTTGATTGTTCGATTCGGTACTCTCTATAGTTTGGTCAATCAGCCACACATACTCTGTGCTTCAAACTTAAATTGCTTCAACTATTTAGACTCAGCARTCGCGAAAGCATGTTTAGCACATATGGTGACTATTCAGAGCAATGCATTAAATAATTGCTGCCATTTTTGTAGTTTTATGACTTAATAATAGCAATTATTAGAGGCGTTGATGGYAAAAAGCTCTAAAGCGAATACTACCATCAAACAATTAAAAATACACTACCGTTATAGTGAGCATCAGTTGTTAATTCAACTACCCCAACTCGCCGCTTGGGCCCAACTAACGGTATGCTAAATGCACACCGCCCTCTAGAGCTAAGTGGGCAACACAATCGGCAGCGCTGATCAGTGTAGATAATATTTTAGTGAAAATGTTCTCGCACACTAACACAGTAAGCGCGTAGACAACAATAATTAAAGCGCGACCAGACAGCTACTGCCACGGCTGAGTGTCAGCGATGTGGAAATAATAACATTGCCGGAAGGAATTGCGCGCTGTTTAACTACGCCTTTCAAGCATATTGTTGTTGTTATTATCTGCTATCGCTGCTACAYATTACATAATGGCAGTAGAATAAAAGCTGAAGTGAAGCGTTCGTGAGCAATTGAGTGAATGAATAAATGAATGAACTCAAACACACACACATGCATACAAATGTCGCCGCAAATGGTGACATGACATAAAATATTTAACATGCACACATATGTATATTTAAAACGAAAAAGTTTTAGAAGAAAATTACGCTAAAATGCTAACGCCCACGAGCACATGCCGCCTGTTGGTTCGGCGAGCGAAAAAAATGGAATATTAATATTATTAAAACAAAACAAAAAACGCGTAAAAGTCAGTAAATAAATAATGCAATTACTTCGTCCATTACCAAAACCAAATTATCGTACTCAGTGTGTCCACATTAATTCACATTCGTTAATATTCAAACGCGGTTATGTAAAATATATGTACATGTGTATGTGTGTGTAAAAGTGTATATTAAGTGRCATATGCACAAACACACCCTGTAATTGGCGTAAATGGGCTGGTRTTTGTATTTAATATTAAATTATGAYGTGGTATTCCGTAGGGGAGCAATCCGACTACTGACTCTGCCGGCACGCACGCGCTCACCACGCCGTCTGACGCTCTTCACACCCACATTCGCTCACATGCCGCCGCACGCTTTCTTCGCATCCGATTRACAAATTCGCGACTTTATACATATACTTTGAAATTTAGTCAATGTTGGTAGTGTATACGTAATTTAGTGAGTGCCTAAATTAAATCCGGTAATACTGAAATAAAATTTTGCAATCTTGAAATTTCAGAATGAAGCAGGCAATTCCGAAATTTCGGGAGTGATTAATATTTTTATTGAATTCGTACGAAACTAGCTTGATAATATTATATTAATATTCYGGCAGAATTTTAGACTGATCCCTAAGCATATCACTGTTATATGGAAAATGAAAACTATGGACCGTTAGCAAAATTTGTAGTCAATCTTGGCTTTAAAATAATTTTAGTGCAAGTCAAGCGAATTGGCTCTAAATGTTACAATACAAGGTACATTAGAGCTTGTGTCTTTACGTACACTATACTATAAACTATATATTAACGAAGTCCAGAAATCCTCTGGAGATACCTTTGTGTGATTKTAAGAGAGCCTGCCACCGTTTGCATAAATTTAGTTCAATTATATGAGTGAAARAATCAAAATATTGCTATTTTGATATTTTATTCAATCTAACAACGTTTAAAAAGGCTTCGTATATAACGTATAACAAAAGAAATAATAAATTAAGGTATGCCAATAAAAAAAATTTCTTAGCAAATTAGACAAATTGTATATCTGGGAAGAATATTTGATCAAGTTGGCCATATATCAACAATTATAATCTCAAAGAGTCTATTTTATTAAGACTAGTAATATTTATTATGTTATTAAGCATTTAGTATATAAATGGTTACCACCACTCTAGAGCCATATATAGAGTCGGTTTAGTGTCGCCACAACACAAGGAAAATATGTTACCAAATAAATTTTCTAATATTTGCAGCATTTGTTTGTTCTCTCTTTAACTTTTAGAAGCTTACATCGCTGGATTTTACAACTCAAAACAAAAACAAGTAAAGAAGGGCTAAGTTCGGGTGTCATCGAACATTTTATACTCTCGCATGATAAACTGATAATCGAGTTTTCAGGCGTGGTTGGAAACCAATTTCACCCATATTTGGTACATGTCATCAGGGTGTTAAGAAAATATTATATACCGAATTTCATTG
>NW_017536990.1:1865007-1867459 GCF_001853355.1 Bactrocera latifrons | reverse complement strand
AGCGTACACGCAGTTGTGGCGTGCCATTGACCCTGCTGTGCATTTCTTGAGTTTTGATATTAGCATGTGAATACACATATCTATGTATGTGTGTGTGATTACTAGTGAGCGCATGTTGGGCGTTTACTTCTGCTGCCGTTGCTGCATACGCGCCCGCTCTTTGACCAATTTGAGTACGTACCAGCTCAAAAGCGCCGCACAATTACACATACTTACATATGTGTGTGTGTGTTTGTTTAATTATATCGTTATAAATGTGGAATAACGTGTACGCTTGTAGTTAACACCCCCATTCCCCAATTTACTGCACACAAATACACATGCGCTTGAGAGAGTGCATAAAAATGTGTGTGCCTTCTATTTGACAGTCCTTAACTTTTTAAGGAGTTAAATACGCATGCACGGCGAAGCATCCCCACTTTGAACTGATTTCATGCCAAGCAGTTACTTTGAGCATCTAAARCGCCGGCGTGGCATTTATTAAAGTCTGTTCTTTTATGTGCATGTGTGTTGGTGGAATATTAAATTAAGTTTGTTTAGTGAAGCCGTCAAAGACAAAGGTAGAGAAGAACTAGTTCGACATTTGTTTTACACTTTTCCAATCGGCTGGTGTATATTTGATCGTGTATACATATCTGTCTTAATTATTATATAAGAACACACACGTACATACATATGYATGTTATATATGAGTTGAAATGTTTAATATAGTAACGTAGAGTAAAAACAAAAATTTAAAAACAGTATTTCATATTTGCAATGTTAGCTCTCGCACATCGACTGAATCATTCGCATTTCTGATCCGAATTATGTGAAAGTGTCTTG
Organism: Bactrocera latifrons; assembly: GCF_001853355.1. Lineage (NCBI taxonomy): Eukaryota > Metazoa > Arthropoda > Insecta > Diptera > Tephritidae > Bactrocera > Bactrocera latifrons. Next base: position 1,866,634 of record NW_017536990.1, on the reverse strand, counting down.
TCGAATAAGTAAAGCTGCCTATATAAAGATTTGATTTTTAGCGGCATCTAAAGGAGAAAATAATAATTTGCAAAACTTCAGACCAGTATCTCAAAAACGAGGTAGGTTTTTGCYGACAAACAGATGGGTATCGACTCAGCTGATCACGGTTTGCTACGAAACACTTTTAGAGAGAGTTCTCATATATTATGGGAAACAAAATATGTTTTTGTTCTAAAAGTGAAGAGTTTATCTGATTTCCTACTATTTTTCGGTAGTATATCTCAAATTAAGTTATAAAAAACTTTTTCAAAATAAAAAGGGATTATTCTAGCCATAACCTAAGCYAGCATTAATAATAATTAGACAGGRCTGCCAAGATTGCATAAGGAAAACCACATATATACRTATGTATGTGTGTTTCACAAGCTCGGAGTCAAACATTTATACCTCCCGAGGCGGAGGCCCAATCACTGTCTGCTTTTAATGCGCCATAATTTCATCAATTCGAATGTTTCGAGTAGACAAAAAGTTGTTATGACCCCGTTTTTCTGTGTAGGACATGCTTTCATTTCTCCACCAATACTTCCGCCGAACAAGTAATAACAACAACTCGAGAAAATAGGCATAGAATAGTCGCAAACGCGCCGCATTGCTGTGACAAAATCACACAAAAAATTGACCAAATACGAATATTTTAATACAATTATGGTTGTTTTTGTTTTTGAGGTCTAACTGCCGGGCTTCACAGCAATTTCTCCATCAATTTTTGATGAGCTCCAACGACGTAGCGAGGCGCGTCCGAACGCCTATGTGTGAGTGCTTTCACGCTTCAACTGTCCACTTTAGCTACACATGCATAGCATGTTTGTTTGTGTATATGTGTGCGCTTACGAATTCTTGTGCCTGTATGTGTAAATACTAGATTTTATGGACTGTTTGTTTGCATAAGTTTCGGTAATATTTAGATTTTATGTTGACAGTTATGCGACAATGCCCGCCGATGAGGGGATGTGCGAAGTGCGGAGGTGGAACCCATTAAAATCACAGATTTACGTTTTTCTGAATAATTTAGTGCGTGCATTAAATGTGAAAGTGAATGCTAGTGAAATGTCGCCGGAGTGCGGTGCGAGTGACGGGTGGAGGAAGCGACGAAGTTGGTGAAGCAATGTGGTGGTAGTTGTTGCTATTGTGTCGCATAAAATTGGCTGTGGAAATTGCCGTAAAATGGGCGGAAAATGTGGCGGAAGTGTAACAAGCGGCGGGACACACAACACACTTCGCTGTCATTGCCCGGCGAGAGGGGTGGGAGGGTGTGCTTGGTTGTTGGTTTTTGGTCATATAATTTTGGGCATTTGTCACAGTTTACGACTGTAAAATTTGTTTGCGTGGAGGCTTTTTTGTATATATGTATTTTCATTAAATTTAAATGGAAACGCCTGGGATTTAAGTTTTTCTAAAGAAAGAAATTTGTAAAATACGACGAATGTCAAGGAAAATAATCCGCCTTAATATATCACTCTCACAGAGATTGGTGTTGACAGCAAGGTGTGCCGTTATGAATAAAATAAGTTGAAAGCATTGGCATGACTTCTCGCTACGCTAATAAATTGTGTATAAAGTACTACTCATTCGAATTCGAGAATTC
>NW_017536990.1:1812923-1863232 GCF_001853355.1 Bactrocera latifrons | reverse complement strand
TTTTTTTTTTAATTTCGTATGACACCGTTTACTTTGGCAGCACCCTCTCGCGCTCGTTTCAGAGCGCGCTGTTGAAGCGCTTGAAGAGGGTGGGACATTTTCCTCAATATTAATTCTCTTCCCGTTTGCTGTTCAGCCTGTTGCAATTGAATTTATAGTGCGGGTTTGTTATCTTTTATTGGTGGAACGTGATCTACTACGTGGTCCTTCAAGACTTAACKGCATGTGTAGTTGAAGCACATACACAAACAATATAGAATATAATATATGTTATTACAAAGTGAGTGTATGTGTATCGACCGCCCTTAACTTGTTTACGGCCTTCTTGCCGCATTGTTATTTATCATTGTTTCGCCAATCATTGTTATTGCTGTGCTTCATCMTTTCCTATGCCTTCGCGCAGCTCAATTTTAATGCTTTATTTATTTGCTTTCGTTTTTTTTGTTGTTGTTGTTTGTTGGGATTAGTGTCGAAATATGTAGCAATGTATGTGCTAGCCATATTGAAGGACTTGGGTAAATATTTGCTTAGTCGCAATTTGTGCCCGAAAAATCCTTTTTTAATTTACCTACCATTGAATTTAATTGGCGGAGCTGATTAAATTGGTTACGGCTTTCATTGAGTTGTTGTTTGTGTTTCTGTTTTTTCTCCATGGCATTTAATGAGGGTAGAAGAATCCTAGGCATAGGCACTGTTGATTGTTAAGGAGGCATGGAGGTTCTGGTGGTTGTGGTTTATGCTGGAATTATGATTAAACTGGCGTTCCGATTGGTTAAAACGCTCCAAATAACAGCTGAGTTGTTATCAATGTCCATGAATTAAATGGTTTTTGATGAAACTAATTTCGAGGACCGTCGCAATCGACTGATAACGGCGTCGAGTGGAAGAAACTTTTAAAATGAAAGGTAAAATTTCTCAAAGCAACGGGCAGCTATCAGCAAATTGAATTTGAAGCGGGTTTTCCTGGAATAATCTGAAGATAAGTTATTACTGATTCACGTTTCATGATTCTCTTTGTTTATTTATTATATATATTTAGGAACGAAACCGAAGAAGTCATGTGGGTTGCCTTTCTAATTATTGTAGACCTTGTATCAATCCAGTTTATAGAATAAATATATAAAATTCGTAGAAACAAAGGACATTTTATTTAAGTTTAGCCTCAGTGGAATATAATGATCGCTTAAACKCCCTTCACCAAGAAGCCAACTCGACAAGGTGAAAGGTGAATGAACGGAAAGCTTTAATCAAGCTGGTGGTACATAACGCTTCAAAGGCAATTTGACTTTTATGCAAGGCCATTAAATTACTTAATGACATGTATTGCCTTATCAAATATGTGTAGTAATTACAATGAGTTTACTAAATTCTTAACCAAGGGTAATTAGTAGTAAATATACCACGCATATACACAGGTATGTGTGTATGAAAACCTCAATAGGTAAGGGTACAAGAGTTTACGTGGGAAGTCTGAACTTTTTTGTGGGGTCAGTTTTACCTGTAAAGTCATGAAGTAATGGCGTTAATTACACCAGCACTCGGTTCCGATATAAATAAAATATGAAGACGCCACAATTAAATGGGGCCTACGAAGCCTTAATATTCAAGAGGACAAACATAAAACCAATTAATTTGATAAAAATTTAGTGGACGCACTTGTAGGCAAATCCAAGTAGACTTCAATGCTACGCTAATATGTTACAATGTATATATATATATGTATATATCAAGATATGTATATAAACGTGTGTATGTACAAAATGTATATGTTTTGTTTAAAGAATATTCTCAAATTTATATAAAAATTTATGTGTTTAAGAACTTTTAATACTACCTTGTGTGATGTGATCCCAAACTCATTCGATTTTTTTGCAGGGCAGCTGAACTGTATTACAACAATTAAAAGACACCATGGGAATATATAAACATATAGGTTTACTCCAAGGTTTAAGGGTGACTATTATATTAAGTGAAGCTACACGCACCTACAAACATATATGAACATATATACCACATACAAATAGAACTGGTCACTTAAGCATCTTAGCCACTGGGATAGTTGGCGATAAAATTCAATACACAAATGTATATGCATATACACATGATGGGAAACAACACAACTGGCTCCTAACTGGAAAACGAACCGATAAACAGCTGCTGCTCTAGGCTACCTTTATCCCGTAGAAGAGCTAATGTTCGAAGTAGATAAGACAGTTTGCCAGCGCTGGTCGCTGAATGCTGTTTGCAGATCCTTTCCATTCGTAATTCCACGCATGTGAAACATCTAAATGCACTAAAGTGTCGTATAATTGCAGCTGCGTATTGGTGTGGTGCTTTGTGGCATGCCACACGTGTGACTGGCTTACGAAACTTGCTACCATTTGATAACAGCCTGATAGTGCTACTAAGACAAAGTGGGTATTGGGACATGCTTAATTGAATTAYTTAATTAGCAATTGCTTAGTGGTGAATAATAAAAGCATTATTTTCTTTGATCTCACACTATTACCACTTTGGAAGGCAGAGCATTTATTTCCACATTTATAAATAGAGAATTTGGAGTTTTGTAGGCTAATAAAAATTAGATACACAATAGAGCTATGTTCTTTTTAACAATTTGGCTGAAGTTACAGAAATAAGAAATATTAGTAACATTACCGCTCACAAGGTGGAAAATATTTTTTAGAATATCGATATCTCCCTTCGAGAGGTTGGTCGCTTGTCGGAACTACCGAACTACCACAGCATAGCTACCGTACACACTGAACGATCAAAAACCAGATAAAGATGTTTTATGCTACAAAAAATGCAACTGTGAAGGATACAATATACAATRATATAATATAACTCCAGTTTGTGTGAACAAAGGGTATGTTTAACGAATGCGACATATCTCATATCTCAGCAATGTCTATGACGAATATAGAAACGTGTAGTATAAAAACTTAAATATTCGTCGGCTTACGTCAATTAGTACGTCAAAAACCAAACTCAAGTGAGTAATTTATTGATTAATACCGTGGGGAGTCAATCAACACCTAGCAATGGAGCGAGTCGATAATTTTTGAAAGTAAACCTAAATTAGTATAATTAAGCTCASGCAAGAATAAAACAAGAAAAAACGTTAACTTCGGTTGCACCGAAGCTAAATAACCTTCACAGCTGCATTTCTGTTAGTAACTATGTGTTCAAATTTCGTGAAAATACATTGCCAAATGTGAAGTTTCCATACAAGAACTTGATTCCGATCGTTCAAAATTTCAAAACGATATCTTAAAAACTGAGTGACTAGTTCGTATATATACAGACAGACGGACAGACGGACATGGCTAAATCGACTCAGCTCGACATACTGATCATTTATAGGGTCTCCGACCCTTCCTACTGGGTATTACAAACTTCGTGACAAATTGCAACAGAAATAAAAGGAAACTAATAATAATTGCGCGCACGCTGCGGAAAGGGRAAGCTGAGGGAATTGAACTTTCAAGGATATAGAACAGTTTATCTCGACTTTCGCTAAAATTATAGGTTCTAGAGAACAAGTTGTAAAAGTGAGAAAGGTTACTTTAAACAAAAAAAAAAAAAATATATATATATATATATATATACATATATACATATAAGGTATACAAAGTCTCACAAATATGTAAGCTTTTAATTTTTATATCAAACAAATTTGTTTTCTTTCTTTCTTTATTAAATCATTTATGGCTGATGATGATTTTAGTTTTTCTAAAGTTTCTGCCTCTATGGACAATAGTGAGATGTYTGACAGCCGTTCTTGTCCCATCGAAGTTCTTAAGTAATTTTTTATTAGTTTTAATTTTGAAAAACTTCTTTCTGCCGTTGCGGTTGTAACTGGAAGGGTCAAGAATAAGAAGCATGCTCTGATTACCTCGGGAAAACTGGATGCAAGACTATTGAATTTTACTAGCAATAATTCAATGAGTTCTTTAATGGAATACATTTTTTTAATTGCAGAATTTAAGCATGTTTTTAGAGCCTTTAATTGGTCACAAAGATTAAGTGAAATGTCTTTACTGTATTTAGCAGACAGTTTTCCGGAAGCGTTTAATATCTCTTCGCTTGAAGAATTATACTGCTCATGTTGCAAAGGCTCTGAAATCTTTCTTTAGTTTGAGAAATTAATATATCTAAACAGCAATAGTATACATTGACTTTGAAATAGGATTCCGGATCGGAAATTCTTTCATCTTGTGATAACTCATCAAAAAAACGCTTCGTTATCTTTCGCCTACTGTTTTTAAAAACAGTTGTTACCGACCACTCYTTTGCTAAATCTTTGGATTCATTTAGCAAACTATTAAATGAATTCTGATTTCTTAATTGGCACATTCTATTTAAAATCACTCACAGTATCTTGTCTCTGAAAAAATAAAGAYATTTTGGGCACTTTTTTTATGACCTCGTCCCTTTTCTGTTTAATTTTTCTTTTCTCAGTGCCGCTCTGATAATCACTTTTCCTTTCACTCATTTCTTTAACAAATCGCTACTAATACTGCTAAACCAGAAGAACAATATTGTTTGTACTGAATTACAATGTCATGCACATTTATATAAAGCRCRTAAATAAACAGTGCACTGCACTCCGTGGTTTAACATCCAATGCAAARTACAACAACGTACACGTACATCGCGATATCGATGAAGGATTCCCGGGGATTTCCYGCTGAGTGAAGTAAGTAAAACGGGGAAGTCCCGCAGCCCGCCATAACGATGTAGAGTGTTRCCAACTTTTGAACGCACGCTTAAGGCGGGAAAAAAAGGAATTGTTTTATAGAATTTTGTCATTTGTAAAATAAAATAAATTAGAAAGTTTTTATTCTTTTTCCTTACACACTTTGGGGGCCCCCGTGGCCTGGGGGCCCCGTATAATTGATACGGCAAATACGGCGGTAGCTACGCCCCTGGTCCATTGTCCAACCAGTTTGTAATTTTTGTGTGTAAAACATTTATTATCCCATGGGGAAAATTATTTTATTATCAATCGAAAAATCTCACGTCAGGGCGTTTCCTAAAAAAGTTGGAAGGTCTTTCTTCGTTGATATGTCTACTTTCTGATGTTCTAAAAAAATATGCATTACTAGTAAGTTTTTGCTGAAACAGACCACACTTCAGCAATTGCCCACAACGAGTATTTTCAAATGAAATATTATAAATTAATATCTTTGCTGAAAGGTGAATTGTAAATCAGTTGTAATTAAATGCAAGTAATCATAAAAAATTTATTTAATTTAGTGGTCAACTCTTAGGGACGTTTTACTATACTTCAAATAGAGTRAATGCGCTATTAAATTTTATTATATAGAAAATGAAAATGTTATTTCCACATAAAAATTAATATCCCTATATTAGAGCGGGTTGCTTTGTTCTATAAAATCGCTTATGCGAACCATTATGTCTAAGAGAATATGGGACTGACACCGCATTAGGGTTTCTTCACTTAAAAAATCGTTGGCTCGAAACCGGGCATAGACTCATATTCTAGGCAAAGTTGTTCCGAATGATCCGCAGAATATTTTCCGCTGACCCATTCTAAATTGWCTCGTTATGCGGTATAACCACGGCAATATGCCACACTTAAACCTAATTATTAATTTTATTTAACGTATTCAACATTTCTTTAAAAGCMTGAAAGCCAAAGTACCAATCAGTATCAATTTACCAATATCGATTATGCAATTTTATTCTCCTCTTTGGCTTTTGCAATGGCAAATTAATTTCATTTTCTTAATTGTAAAATTACACCGTTGTTATTGTTGGTGTTTTCCTTTGTAGAATTTAAATAAAGTGGAAAGCGGTGTAAAGCAAAATTTTGCCGTTGTTTGTGTAACGGCGCAGCATGAGTGTCAATAAAAATTGTTGACGCTTTCTTTAAGGTAATAATGCCGCCACGCATACATACACGCGCAGGCAAGAACACACACGTCCACGTGAGAGCCGACATGTAATTGTGAGCAAATTATACACGCCAACTTAAAACACACTTACTACATGAGTATGTATTTATGTAAGTGCTTATACGGATACATGTATATTTCTGTTCATATGCAAGTGTAAAAGTGTAATTTCATGCACTCATGCAAAGACGCTTTGATGTATACATATATACATACACACACATGTATGAGCGTTGAATGTGACGAGTAATTACAGTTCAATGGCAACGAGAATTACGGTAAGCTGCAATTTTTTTCCACCTACCGCCATTATTTCTGYTGTGGATTTTCGTTTTTTGTTTCTCAGCAGATGTGAATGCGTTGTGGCAACAWTTTATACCCGCTGCAAAAAGAAAAACAATCCACACACACACACGCTTTCGCATATCTGTGCATTCGCCGATTTAAACTCATCTGCAGGTGAATTTCGTGTGGCGAGCTACGGCAATGAAAGCACAAAAACCATTATATGACGGTGGCCGTCGGCTGATGGCTAACGACGACAACGACAACGACAAGGCATAAAACAAAAAATAACCACGCACACATACCCACAAACGCCCAAAAACGTATGAGACGTATGAAGAAAAAAATGAAAGTGCCACTTGCTGCGCTGCGATAAGCGTARGGGCGTGCGAGACACTCGAGCTGAGCGGTGTGGGGTTAAAGGCTTCGTCGCTGACATAGTCCCGTGCAGTTGAGCGCAGATTGCAAACTATGGTGTGTTGCACATGCTGCACATATRTAGGAGAATATATTAATTTCTCCTTTCAACAATTGCATACAAAAAACAATGGCGGCATTAAAAGCAGTCAACTGAATTGCCTTTTACCACCGTAATTTGGATCATTGTATTACATATGCATGTACACATACAAACGCTCATGCATATATGCCTATAAATGCACTCATAAGTGTCGGAGTGGGGATGMGTGTGTGAGCCGTTCGCCTAACAACGCGAATTTTATATCTTTTTAAGGTATTAATTTTGGCGCGACAACTGGCGCGACAACAACACTAATATGCCACTTAATATGGGCTTCACTTGCATGTAGATATGTGCTTAAATATGAGTGTGGGCGTGGGCGCGTAGCTGTTTTCCGGCCTGCTCTTTATTATAAAGCGAAAACTGGCAGGGTTTTTTGCTTTTGTTTCCGCAAAAAGTCAAAAATTTAATTTCATAGCAACACCGCAAAAAAAAAAATAAAAAATAATAATGAAACGCAAAAAAGCGACAAAACTAGAAATAAAAAATTAATATGAATATAATATGAACATATAGTAAGTATATAAAATGTATATAAAATAAAATATTTGTGTATAAAATCTTTAAAACCTGTTAAATGTCGCCTGTCACCATTGCCAACGTTCTCGCTGGTGTTGTTGCCAATAAATTGGCGCCGCCGTCACACAGACGTTTGTCCAATAGCAGCAGTTGGCCGAAAACATMGAAGGACAGCTGGGCAGAAAAACAGCAATAACAACAACAATAGCGGTGACGTTGACAAAAGCAGTGGACGCCTTCATTTCACTTATTTGCCATTTGCCATTGGCCATTGGGACTTTATGCAGCCCAGGACACTTTTCGCTCAAGTAAAAATATAAGTAACAAACATATACATGCACATATATACTAAAAATACAAGTAGATATATGTATGTAAATACACAAACACATGTGCACATGTATGCCCATACATTTGCATGCGAAAGAACTTAATTCACGCAGTGTTTAGGTGACAGCATTCTGCCGAAAATTGAAGACAAAAAATTTAATGCTGGCGATAACTAACTTACATAATTAAGTTATGCCCAAACACAAGTTYTATCAGACGCTTTTTTTCGTTCAAGAAAAGCTCAGAACTTTTTTACCCCTCCATCAGCTTCGGGGCGGCWAAGGTTTTGATTAATAGGAGTGTTTAACTGATTGTTTGGCGGCAAGTAAAAAACTCTTCAGTTTTTCTGAAAATCTAAGCTCTTTCTACTGAGGTTGCGGAGAAGACACTAAGACTTTAAATATTTTAAAGGATTACATCACTTGCAAGCCAGAAAGCARTATAGTATTTCTGATAGCGCGGAAGACTTTTTGTTTAAAATTATCTCAAATACAAAACCAAGTAAAATTATTGTTGTTGTAGATGAATACAAGCAATGCTCGGAGGAATAGTCAAAAACACGGAAGAAATTTGAAAAAAATTAGTTTAGAGTRGCAAAAAAATGTGAATTTTTAACAAAAACATCTTTTCTTTGGAAATTCTCTAAGAAATTTGTATGAAAATTTTCTTTTGAAAACAAAATTTCCTCACCAACTCGGAGAGCATCATTTCGAGCAAATCGCCTTTAATATTTTTTGGATACAAAATCGTACAAATGCGCTGATATTTCTGAAACTCTTTACTTGACGAATTAAAAATTTTCACTGAAAGTGGTTTCTAATTATAAGACCACCACTGTACATAAATTCGATATGCATGAAAAATCGTTTTTTGGAATTCACATTAGGATATAACCCTTCAAGACAGATTAACGACATAAAAGTTATATTTTTTCGCGATTACACTACTCAGCTAATCTGAAGGAAAAASGTGCGACTGATGTGCTAAGAAGTMTGCGGGGTATTTAAGATGTTCTGAGTATGAATTTCAGTTCAAAATTCTTCACTAATAGCAATTTTTGCAAATTTAATAAATGGTGGTAGCTTGGCCCTACACCCTTTGGCCAAAAATACAAAAAATCTTACCACCGGAACGGACCCTGTTTTTATCCGAACAAGCTACAAAAATTTTGGCTTTCTTTTTACTGTTTTACTTATACCACTTCTATGTACTTGAAATTGGTTATAGGTAACCTTAAGCCACTTCAGATTCATACAGTATATTGTTTTGGGCATACACCAGCCCGTTGTTTGCTTCGCTTTTCTTAAATTTTATGTGAGTATATTTTTGTTTTTTACCAGTATTTTGTTCGATTCATCATTGCACTTACAACGTGTAACGCGTGGTATTATGATACTAGTTTCTATCGACAGAAGGCTTTTTTCTGTAAGCGAGTTCAATTTCAGGGCTTTTTTACTTCACCGTTAAATAGAAACATCTTTTAAGTGCTGGCCATATTGCCAATTCAATCAATGTGAGCAGTGCACAACTCTGCCATAAAAACTGACCCAACAGCAACACAGCAGCAAGTGATAAGAAACATAGAGAACCGAAAAAAACGTAAAAGTTCAACTATAAATCGTTACGCTTGAAAGTTCGGCCGCAAAACGTTTACATTTACCACAAACATCGATAGCAGACACCACAGCTAAACGTAAGCCAGGAAACCAACAACCCTCACACATATAAGTGTATGCATGCATATTTAGCACGCAACAATTGCTGCAAGCAAAGTAACGATGAGCTTTGTGTAAAGCGGTTAGTTAGAGCTGAACGAAAGCCAAAGGAGAAAGAGAAGCAACAGCAGAAGCAACAAGTAAAAAAGAAGGCGACGTAACTTAACTTTTTGTCAGGGATATAAATCTAAATTTAATCTTAYGCTACTGAAGGCGCACAACAGCACCAAAGAGAGTCCGTCGTCTCGTCTCTAGAAAGCGAACAAGCAATTCATTGTGCAAGAACAACAGGGTGGCAGCATGCGGTGGTGTAGCAGTGGTGACGGTTAAGCTATTGAGTGAAAGTGCAACGCTTGCCGATGCAGAGCGTTGAGGGGCTGGAGGTGTCGCAAACTAATTTGTAACGAGATTAGTAAACGATGCGTTGTGAAGGGTGGGAATGGCTACACGTGCGTCTATTCCACACACACACACACATACAAACAAAGAAACGAGGATATATGTCTGTTCAACAAATTTTTAATGCAGCGTTGCAAGCATGTAAGCGGGTAGAAATTACTGAGACGCTTTGTGTGTGTGGGTGTGTGTCGCTCACTTAAATGCCAGAGAATGAGAATTTACTCGAAATTGCTGAGATTTGCTGCACAACGAGCGACAGTATAAATTCAAATTTGCACAGAGAGGTTGCGCAAATGCAAATACATGGATGCGAGTGTATATGCAAGGCAAAGACAGTGCACAATTTATGTATTCACGCACACACCTACACATGCTAATGTGATGTAGACGCAGCTTAAGCCTAGTTAAGCCTTTGTCATGCCCCACAACCTAATGTGATGTAGACGCAGCTTAAGCCTAGTTAAGCCTTTGTCATGCCCCACAACACTGAGATTTCCAAAGCAATGCCCCGCTGCCCGTGTAAGTCGGTATGTGCTGTCCACACACACATATATATAAAAGTGTGTGTGTGTGTGTGTGTGTGTGCTTCCTTTGACAGTCCACAGTCAGCAAACTCACATTTGCTTTGAATGCAGAAAAGATGTTATTTCACTTTAAATGAAAATTGTTTATAATTCCCTCAATAAATGCTGACATCATTTCCGAGTGAGTTGCATGAAAATCAAATTTAAATATTTGCCAAGCACACACACTCAGCAAACGCATCCAAATACGCACACATTTCCTTTCTATGCACACACATAAATGTAATAAGGTGTGTATGTGTATGTGTATATGTGTGTATGTGTGTATGTGTATATGCTCAGACAAGTTTTAAGTTTGCGCACTCATAGTCGCTTACAAGCTCATAAGCTCACTAGAAGTTTCGCACACGCCTTTTCTTCCTCTGCATAAACCACTGTTCCTTATTTAATTTTGCATGTGCGCGTGCGTTTGTGTGTGTGTGTGTGTGCGAGTTGTTGCACAAACAGTCGAAAATCTCCCAAGGCACTTGAGCTATTTTCCACTGCGTTGCCACATTTTTGCTATATCAACCAACACGCSCTCACATACATACACACACAAAATGTTGCAAACTGAAATGCGAATGTGTGCGCAGTGTGACAGAAGCAGCACAGTTGAGGATACAGATTTGCTGCAGCTTGCGCGTAATTGTGTGCCATCTGTATGACATGCCGTGCAACGTCAGTTTGGAGGAYGGACTAGTCCAAAACAAATAGCAACAGTGACAAAGTGAAGGCAAGCAGAGCTGCATTGAGATCGGCATTAGTAAAGAGTCGGTACCCTACGAAACGAAAACTATCAAATAATTGTTACTTATATTTTCAGCATGAATTATAATTTTTTTAGTATTATGACTATATTTTTAACTCGAAGGTCTTGAATCTATTTTTTATTTCAGCTACATTTATGTATAACTGAACTAACTAAACTAAACAAAATCAGCTAACGCAGTACATCCAAAGCAGAACATTTTAGTTGTCTTTAAGCCAGTTTCAAGATTACTTAGTAGTTTGTGTTGATCCATCACCTTATACATATGACACCTAAATGTTGCAATATTCCGATCTGTTCAATATATATAATACAACAGAATAAACAAGTTTTTCACATAATTTTATTCTGGTCGYTCAGTTTGTAAAGCAGCTAAGTATATGATAAAAWGATCCCAGCTATAAAATTTCTACTGAGATTGTACTAGGTACTGCTACAGACAATAACACAAGCCCAATTCGGTGAAGGCATCTCGTGAAGTGAAGAAGTTTTTTAAACAAGCATTTGATTCTGAMTGTTCAGTTTTTTTGGCAGTTATGTGCTATAGTGGTCCGATATCGGCAGTTCCGACATCTGTCTCAAAAAATGAGGGACTGATATCAAATAGACTCAGTTCGTCTCGCTGACCACCAATATAGAAATCCTATATATGGTTATTTGCAGAGTTTCTTGCATGGCAAATATAATATACTTTATTTATGGTATTAACATCTAAATTGGTGGAATAGCAAGCACATTTAACATTCGTACATTTCTCTATGGAATTAAGCCGTGTAGCTGCGTTCTTTCATATTATAAAGGTCTTGATAAGTGAACAGCGCTGAARTTAAGTGAGAAGAATTGACACACCGACAGCTTAAAAGCCATATGACATCTCATTAGGAATATAACACTTTCTTATTTTCTATAAAACGGTATTTTCGAGAACTTCTATCGTGTGACAGATACTTTTCTAATAAAGAAACACTTCTTTATGTTTCATATCAAATATAGTCGAAAAACTGAAGAGTACCACAAAGTCCTACAAGCCAACGCAGCGTAACATTTACACCCATATRTAGGTAATATGCAGCTTTTATATGTATGTATGTATGTATATACTTTTATGGTATTTATTTGCCAGCCTTTGCTTTGTCGCACAAACTGTTGATATGCCAAAAACTTGGAGAAGTTTTACATGGCCTTATGAAGAAAKCGGGCATTTTTATTTGCTCTCTTCACACGGCTACACACACATACATGTTTATAAGTAAGTATGTGTGTGTGCGCGCTGCAATACAAATTGTTGCAAGTGGCCGCAGTGATTCAGTGGCACTTTCGAAAACATTTCTCTCTGCTACTTAYTTATTTGCGACCACTTTGCATATTTCTAAATTTATTCGCTGGCTAGTTGTACGATTGTGGCGCGTCTACAAGTGTGCGACGGAGTTTTTGCTGCCGCAACGGCTGCTGTGGCAGCGTAGTGTGTCGTATGGGTGTGTGTGTGTGACTGACTTTTTTGTGTGTCTGTTTATTCTGTCGCTTTATCAACAAGTTATATTCATAACCATTTGCACGCTTATAAGTACATTACTAAGTAYATTGGTGTTTGTATGAGCAAACACTATTAAGCCCTGTTGCACGCCTTTGCATAGACTAGGCTTTTTACAACATTGTCTTCGCCGTTTTTCATAAGCTTTCCTTAATAGTTGCGGTAATCTGCTTTTGGTTGCGTTATTCTAATCAAAACATTTTCCACATATTTTTGGCAGTTTCTGTTTATTTCTTTACAAAATGTTATTCAGACGGCAGCACTTGTAAGTACATGCTTAGTCGCCAGAGAATATAAACACACGTCAGATTTCATTTGTCAAAAAGGCGGATCTTTTTGAAACCCAAAATTCGACCAAAGCTGTAATGCCATTCACGGGTGTATTTGTGAAAGGATATTAAAACAGATTTCTCTTCATTTTGATCGCTTGTATGGCAGCTACACTTTGCAGACTGTATAAARCAAGATATTCGGCGATTGTAGCGTTGGCTTGGACGATAATTAATGAGAAACTTTATRAGGACTTARCTTTGATCATTAAGTTTGCATGGCAGATATATGCTGTAGTCGWCCGATCGGCTGTYWTTTGTTCTGGGTACAAAAATAATTKAGGGATAATTGTCTRATCTATATTAGAAAAATTTCAGGATTTTAGGTATTAGTGTTGGGCACTATATTCAGTAATCGGATTGTCCGTTGTCATGAGAGTATTGTTGGTCGTTTGAAAACAGAAACCAGACTTTCTTAAGGAATTTTATGGGATGCTCACGATACAAATTAATTGTTTCATATTTAAATTATTACAGTGCTCCAAAAAATAAATTCGTTTATACGAATTCGACGTTTCTCAAATTTTATTAGAGCCTTCTSACAGTATCAAAGCCCTTTAAAAGTAGAACTTTTAGCCTAACTTCATAGCAATCCTACCCCAAGACAGATCTCTAACCGCAAATAAGCTTGCACTTTATGCCAATGTAAATATATATTTATGGTACATATAAGCTGAGGAGCAACTTTGGCACATAACTGCATACCTAATACATTCTAAGCTACAGAGAGAAATGGAAAATTCCACAGAGACAGTGATTTACTTGCAAATTCTTGTTGTCGTTTTGTCTTACTGAGCTCATACGAATATTTGTGAAAATATGTATGCAAGTATCTGTAAGTATAAGGGTGGTCGCTAAAAATAAATAACTGTTAGATATTTGTAGCTTGACCTTTGAGCGATATGCTTTTACTATGTTTAGTGGAGAGGTTACAAGCTAGATTTCAAATTTCCGGAAACAACCGTATCTGTTTTGGGTTTAAGATAAAAAAAATAATCTCTTTAGTCATTAAGAGAGTTTATATTGAAGTAGTCATTCTTACCCAATGAAGCCTAAAACGTAAGTGATTAAATTTACCCCCTCCATTTAAGGGTAATCCTAAAATATATCTTTAGTTGGCGTGACCGATGCTGATATGAAAATTTATACACACATATATCGTTGCATTTGTATTTCTTTACCGTTATTGTTACTGCGAAATTTTCAGCTTATAGCTCATATTTCCATACACAAGTCTTACACGCACCATTACAAAAACATATGTGCATTTATTCATTCATTTGCCCCTGGTTTCTGAAGAATTTAAATATTAGCAAATCGACTTGAAAACAATTAAATTTTTAGTCAATCAATGTATGATATGAGTAGATAAAAGTTCYCTGTACATCGACAACAAATATTTGTATATATGTATATGTTCAGCTAATAGTAGACTTTACTCTGCATTTCTAACAGACATGTGCATTCTTATTTCGGGAAAAGCATTGTGATTAATACTTGCAAAACTGAAATATGATTTCATAAGGCCTTGGAAATTCCATTTTGAAATCGATTACGAGCACTGAGCAATGAGTTTACCAGCTTTTTCAGTTGAATTGGAAATATACTGACTTTATTTCTCTTCACAGCTGGTCAGTAAATGCATATTGTATTTTTTTTTTGTACTGTGTATTGCTTTTCATTCAAAATTTAATTTCCAAATACATACGGTTATCAAAAAAGTCTTGCGGTATTTTCGTTAGTTGGCGCTGAGAGCGCATTGTTCTAGTTTTATTCGTCGCAACGGGTCATGCTATACCTGTTTGGAAAGCTTATTTCACGCGCTAACACGTGCTTGATTGATTGTCGCTTCTTTTAAGTTGTTCATGAGTTTTAGCGTCTCAAACATGGAGCTAAATAAAGACAAGATACGGCATAATTTACAGTACTACTACGATAAAGGCAAAAATGCATCTCAAGCCGCCAATAAAATTTGTGCAGTTTATGGACCCGAAACAGTTTCCATTTCCACCGCACAACGATGCTTTCAACGTTTTCGTTCTGGTGTAGAGGAGGTCGAAAGTGGGCCACGCTCCGGAAGGCTTGTCGCCGAAAATTTTGATAAAATCTTTGAATTGGTCGAAAGAGACCGGCATAAAAGCAGCCGTAGCTGGGCATGAGTCATCAAAAAAAATGTTATGAACAATTGCAAATTTAATAAAAATACCGCAAATATGCAAATAGTTTCTGAACTAAAAAAATCTATTCAAATTTCATTTTATGTAAAAGTGAAAGAAAATGAATAACTACTTCGAAATTTTAAGAAATTTATGAGTATTGAAAACCTTTTATCTGGTTTAGTACATATTTATATGATTATGAACCGGTTTAAGGAAACGTTGCAAAACATATCACTGAAAGTTCATTCTACCGTATTATCTGCGCATTTCAAGAAAAAGTTAGACTAAACCCCAACTCCCAACTTTTTCTGGCAAATCATGAAGGCTTGGGTAAGCTTCGAAGTAAAGTAAACAAAGTCCGTTTGTGGATTTTTTATTATTACATGTAATGAGTCTAATACAAAAAATTCCTTTATTAAATATTATATATATACACAGCCTCCATTCTTATAACTAACATGCCTGTATTATTTCTCTCCATAATATTGGCGCATTTTGACTATTATATACTCGACACACGAACTTTGCATTAGGGTCCTCAGATTCTTTGCGGCATTTTCAAGACAAATGCTGCAATTCACAGATTATRTTGCTACTGGAATAAACTTCGCAATCGTCCATTTCAAGAAAGCCTCAACAAGGGCTGTGATTCACAGAACTYATGATCTCTATAAGAAACTAAAAACAAGGTTCTTAGTCACCATATTCAGGAGTTGTTGTTTAAGTATGTGGATTTTAGCTTTACCTCAAAATAGTGAACCATAATATATAATAAATTWAACACTTTCCATCGAAAAAGTTAGGTGTAAATGGAGAATAGTGGAAATTGTTGGTTTTCTCTTTAATATTATAAAGAAGCTACATATATTAAAAATTTCACTTGATTAGGTACGATAATGATACGAGTACCATCCTCGTCGGATTTGATTAAAGTTGTATGTGCTGAAGCTGACTGACCCGAACTCTTCGACACCATAGTAGATTAGTCATGGAGTAATTTATTTTCTTAATATTCCATCAATTTAATAACTGATTTGGAATCCTAAAATTTAAGCTTTTTTCAAAATCAAAGACTATTCTTAATCCTTAAGTAGGTTCTAATTTAAGGGCAGGTGAGCCAAATTACCGCTCTACCCTTCAAGCCGGATTATAGCATTAGCTTTTGATGTAAACGCTGTCTACTCGAAATATACATAAATTATGCAGCACATCACCACACACACGCACACACAAACTCGACCACTCACTTAAAACATTGACGATCTGCTGATTTCACAAAGCGATTGCGAATAATTATTTCCAGGCGTGCGCGTCACAATGGACATCAATGTGTTTTTGATGAACACTGTAGCCATGGCGGCGCAGTTTGAGCTGCAAGGTATTTGCTGAAAGCAAATCAACCATGAGTACAACAACAATAAGGATTAAATTTACACGCACATATACTGAAGCACAGACACAACCACACATACACAAGAGCTCAGCGGCGCATAAATGTAGTTTAGAAGCAGTCAGTTGGTGATTTACGATTTTCATTTGAAATTTAAATTAACATAATGGTCGCCTGCAGACGCKTGAAGACAACACAATACATATTTATGCATTAGCATCGAGCAGCGGGAACCGGCAACTAACGGTGYGGACCCTACGCAACCAGCAGTCGTCAAGGGTGCTCATCAGCACGTCGACAGCCGGCAGGTTGTTGAGTGATGCCAGAGGCGTCACGGCCAGGTGGTAAGGGAAGAGCGTGCGACAGGTGAGCGGACAGCGAATGGGGTTGGGGTGGTGAGCTTTATTGCTAAGCTTTGAGTATGCGATTGTGTGTGGGAGAACATTTGCTGGGCGGCATTAGTTTTATGCATAGGTAATTAAGCAGCCGAAGATGAAGGCACAAACTCATTTCAAAAGTTGCTCAAACAAATATACATATATATASATAYAAGTATGTATATGTATGTAATTCATTGTAAGCACTGCCACAGSAAGAATGCGGAGAGTTGCGTAAAATCTTAAATGTTGGGCTTGCTGTTGCGAAATTTCGTTGCTGATGTTGATTGATGCTTATTTTCGGCACAGCTGCGTTGACAATAACAACACAAAATGCGACATAAAAGCAAAGAAATGCGCGGCGAAAGCACGCTGGAGCGGAGCTGAATTCTAAAAATTCCACAAAGATGAAATCCACTGTATTTAAATGCGTTTTTTTTGCAAACTACCTTTGCCGCAGGCGCTGAAGAGAAAAAGGGCCCAGAAAATTATTTACTAACACACACACCCATCCAAACGGAAGTAATACAAATTTCGTACACAAGTCAACCAAATACATATGTACGTGTGTGTGCGTTTGTGAGCACGGCAACTTGCTGTATTTTATGTAGTCGTCAACAACTGCCTAAGCTGTTGCGGATTTGCMTACGTAAAACACGACAAAGTAACGGTAGTGCGGCAACGTGCTACATTTTCACTTTCTTTTATTGCAAGTTTTTTTCACCTTTGCTTTGGTGGAGAAGAAAGGCTCAGTATAGCGGCACCTTAGCGCAGACTTACCCGTACTTGTTGCTTTTCGGCTATTGGTGGCGCCTGCTTTCCAGCTGTGGGCGTGATTCAGATGAATGCTTTATTTTCCAGTTATTTCGTTTACATTTAGCACTTGTTTGTTTTTGTTGTTTGTTGCGCTTGTAATTTCTCTTTTATTTATTTATATTCACTCTTGGTAAACAGTTAATGCAATTTACAGTAACAGCTGTCAATCGACATCACAAACACGCTACAAATTCAAATTGAGTTGTATACGCGCTTGCCTTCATAAGTGTGTTTGTGCGTGTATATTTCATTGACGTGTATCAATATGCCGGCTCTTGTGTCACTTCAGCGCTTGTCACTTTTACACGTTTCAAATTAATTTATGCACATACAAATTTCTAAGATAATTTTTATTTCCGGCAGGAATTTGTTTAGTGAACGTGCGGTTTTGCCTTTYAGTTAATATTCAATGTTTTTCCTTTATTATTATTTCGAATTTGCTGCAAAAGTAAAAATATTTCAATTTAAARTTGCATTGAGAAAGTTATAACTGTTAATTGTTGCATCAATTTTTGATTTTTTATTTCTGGTATTCACCAAATTTTTTTTTTTTGCGTGAAATATTAATTTACTATTTCACTTTGATAAATTTATTTAAATGAGTTTCGTTCTTTTAGTATTTGGAGTTCGTTGGTCAATACATAAAACTYCTAAACTAAACTTAATAGCAACTATTTTTATTGCAGTGATAATCGAATGCTCAAACACACTTTAATGATTCTTTTTCGTATTACAGTAAGACTCATATAAACGTAACGAATTTATATGTAGGTTGTTTAAGCTGTGAAAAGCTTGCTTTGTTTAGCTTTAGTATGTACTTTAAATTTTTCTAAATCACTAAAAAAGTTCTCAAATAATTGTTTAATAAAAAATAACAAGAAGTAAAGACGTCCAACATACTAGAAGAGTACTTCTGCCTTAGCTTGGTATACATTTTTAAGAAATGCAACATTTGAGCTTATAATATTGCCACATTGACTGAAGTTAGYAGTGCGTTGCGAAATAAAATAAAGTRTTAAAAAAATAATTAAGGAAKATTTCTCATTGTGGGTGAACCAGATAAGTAGTAGGTAGTTAAGGTGATTGTCTGAGAACGAACCAAAAGAGTTCATATTTATAAAAGAGTGCAACGACCGTCTAAACTCCCACATTTAAATAATGTTGGGAATCAGGAATAATTACAAAAAAAAAAAAATTCAGGAAAAATAAATATATTCTGAATTTTTTTACGAAATTTAGTAATTGTTTTATTCATTTCTTTAATTTTTCTTTATTTTTTGTTTGCATTTTAACTTAGTATGGGCTTCGGCTCATGACACGATCGAATTGCCACATAAATTAATTGCACAACGTCTTTTTTAATGAAATAACAATTATTAAAGCTCTGAATATAAACATTCTGTGGTTCATAAAATAATGGAAAATCAAAATTTTGCTTCCAAAAAAGTCATTTCAAATTTGGAAGTGTTTTTGAGAGCCCAAAATTGGCTTTAAATTTACAATTTCATTGAAGAAAAAAGAATTGATGGTAATTGCRATTTAAACTTGATATGAATATACATACATATTCTTGTATAAATTAAAAATATCATTATTAGGTTTATTCAAACTGCCATTTGATGCAACCTGAAGTCCGAATCCTTTCCCATTATGATTAAAATTTACGATATTTTTTCCATGTCTCCGAAACTAAGCAAATAAATAAAAATTGTAGCATATAAATAGGCGCATTGGCATCAATATGGTTTCTGAGATCTAAGATTTTTTTAATTCATAACACTGGTAAGTACCAGCAGTGTAGAAATTGAATTAAAAACTTTAAACTGAAAATGTCAGCAAATTTTCAAGCAACTCAAACATTAATTTTTGTTTCTATTTCAAATATTATTTAGAAAAAAAACTGAATTTCAGTATGTTAAAATTGTTGGATTATTTATTTATTTTATTTTTATATGACAGAATGAAATACATAACATAACATAAACATTGAACTTAACTCGCGTCAATATATATAAGAAATTTTACAACTTWATTTATGTTTTAAGTCTCAACGTCTTTTTAGGGGGCAAATAAACTAATGCCAATGAATTCTGCAAGATTTATGAAACTTCATTAAAGAAGCAAATATAAAAGCCAGAAACCGCGTTTATTGCAATTTCAAAACAAAAATAAAAACAAAAATTTTATGTCTTCACACTTGCTCTTGCGAACTTTTTTATTCCTCAGCACTCGCTTTTAAAAGCACAACACTTCACAGCTTCGGACGAACAATCAAAACTTGTTGCATTGCAGCCAGGCCAAATTCGTTGCACGCACACTCACGCAAGTGCCACTTCGCAACGTTTACACGTATGTGTGACTGGGATTGTCACGCCAGCAAGCCGCGAAATACYTCGTAGTCAAATTTGCATTTTAAACCTTCATTTAATGTGTATTTAAGACTTTTTAGTTTTCGCCAAAAATAACAGTACTTTTGCACTTTGACACAGTTTCGGTGAATTTTACTTTTTTCGCCCGATTGAACCCAAATACATACACATAAATGCGTTCGCATACGTTCAGCGCACCACACAATTACTGGGTGAACAATATAGAAAATCGGAAAATCGTCAAACGTGAAAAACGAGAGGAGCAACACGTTGCTAGCACACAGACCGCCCAACGAAGACTAAGCGCACGACAACAACTGTCACAGCAGAATAGTAGCACACGCGCCGCCACAGTCAGAATCGCCGCCGCAGCGCTGGGTGGCCGAACGCACGAGCTAACAAGGGTGGTGAGTGGTRGTGACGACTTGTGTATGCTCGAAGCAGGCCAAACACCAACACAATGAAGCAGCACACATAGCGAAGGCAACCAAGTCCAAGCAACTCCAATTGGAACATCAACAGACGGTATGTGCCTGCAATAGCGGCGCTTGTTAGCCGWCGTTCGTATTTGACACTCGCTATTTTGCTCTGTTTACGAATCATCTGCATGTGTGTTTCTGATTGTGTTTTGGTGGTGTCTTTCTCTCATTTCCGTTCTAGTTTTCTTATGATTCTCCTATATTTCATTTCACTTAGTATCGCTTCGCTCTCGGAATTGTAGCTCTCACGTGCACGAGTAGCCCTATGTCCGGGCTATCTGTTCGCTGGCTAGCTCTAATAATGCCAATGCCCTGGTGAGTGTTCGGTGGCGCGATGTTGTGTGCTCTCGCGTGTCCCGTTTCGGCGTATGAGCAGCCGTGAGTRGCGTCTACTCTGTGAGTGTTTCAAACCTATTTCATTTCGGGTGACTGAAAAGCGGAAGTCAGGTGCAACTGTTACTTGTGGCAATGAAACTTGAAACAAATTTAACGAAGGTTTGAACAAGATTTTTATATAAAGAACACAACAATAACTAAAGAGAAATGTTTAATTAATTTCATTAATAAATAAAAAATTAAAAATTCTGAAAAATAATTTTATAATAAATAATTTTATAAAAATAATTTTATATAAAAAAATATTATTTTTGTAAAAGTAAGTTGCATTGATTTGGTAAATTATAGTTTAGCAACAGGTATGTTGAGCAACATAATGAGTTCTTCGGTTGAAATCATTGAAACCATTGGTGTATATGTATACAACTTTGCGATATTTTTACGTAAAAATATGCAATTATATTCACTCTTAGAACAATGAAAACAGAGGTAAAGATATTAAAGCATATTGATATCATACTGAATTTCGTTGAAAAAATAGTTTCAAATTTATATTAATATGAATACTTCGATATTTGCATTGATTTCAAAAGATTTAAGCTCCCGATCCTGCATATCAAGTTTATATTTGACTTACATATACAGCAAAATTAATCGTCGAGAAGATATTAGACTTGGTCAAACAGGCAACATTTCTATCCCTTTGAGACCCTAAAAAATAAGTTCTTAAACATCTCCAGGAAGATCTGTTTGAATGTGATCTTAACGCAAAGACCTTCTCGTTCGTTTTCTTGAAACCTAGTACAGGAGTAGCTCTAGTAAAAATTGGTACTTTACATAAATAAATACACTTTGCTTCAGAAATAATGTAATAACTCCAGAAAAGGATTGTACATTCCATAATAAGGCTCAGCAATTGCAGAGATCATGTTCCGAAATGCTCTAACAGTGCCATATTAATAACATATTTGTGCAAAAACTACTGCTAACAGCTGTTCCGCAGTTAACAGCAACTTAACAGTGCAGTCGCTCATTTAATAACATGGCGCTCTCAGCTGTATTCCCATAACATTTGCTCTACAGATTTATAGCACTCAGGCATACAAAGCACAAACGCACATATACATATGCTTTCTCACCTCTTATGCAATGTTTGTTTTTATTGTTATGTGCCATGTTGATGTTGTTGATCTGGCTGTGCATTACAAGCATATATACAAATTGAGAAGTTGTTGTTCTTGTAATTGCAACCATTTTTTGACTATGTTTGTTTATTTTACTCTGTATTTGTTGTTGTTGTCTTTTTGTTAGGAACATGAAATACTGTTAAAGCGAACGCTCACTGCTGCTGTAATCCCGCTTTATGCTCTTTCTTACTGTTTTTGCTGTTGTTGTTGTAATCGCTAGACGGTGTTCCATTTTTAACTGGCGTGTGCCATCGACGCACGAACTGCCCCAAACGTACGCAGCCACTTACATACATATGTCTCTTTATGTGGGTGTGTATATGTGCATATGTAAATACAATAACACACTAAGTGTTGCATTGTTGTTCTTTTTGCTGTAACTATCGTCCGTCGTGCATATTTACGCGCTGCGAGTGCCGCGCTCTGCAGGTGGAGTCAACAGCAACTGCTGGTCATACAATAAGCCTCGTTCAGCACACCACATGCATGTGTGCATGTGTGAGTGTATAACACTCTGCGTGCTCTTATGCCCGAGCCCGTATGTGTGTGTGCTCGCACGCATTTGCTGCTGTTGCATTTCCGGCTCGTTGCACTTGTTTTYCCTGCTTCACGAAGTGCATGTGTGTTTTTATTGCTGTTGCTGCGGCAATTGTTGCTTCAACTGCCAATGATGACTTACATCTACACTGTAGCCCCCCTCTTACTTTTCACTGCTGTTTGTTATTATTGTAGCCGTTGCTGTTATTTTTGTTATTATTGTTGCTATTGCTGCACTTTTTTTTTTGTTTTTGTTATTACTGCTTCATGAAAATGTGTATTTGAATGAGTGTGTGTGTGTGTGTGCCATCGCCGTTGCTATTCGTTGCAACATTTACTTTTCACAATGTTTTTCATTCCTTTGTTGAGCGCGTGTAGGTTTTTGGTGTGTCGCTTTTGTTATTATTGTTTTTGCATTCACAGCACATGTAAACAATGTTCTTCATCGTGCATTATTATTACATTTCTGTTTACATATTCCTGTTTCTATCAATATTTTCAATGCATACGTAAGCTGTTGCATTCCAGTTGCTGTGATTTTAAGTGGGAAATGTTATTATTTCGCTTTCGCTGTCTATCAGCCATCCATAGTTCGTTCTGTGGGTGTGCATTTCAATGCTTTGTTGCCTTCATTGTGATCCGTTTTCACATATGTACATACCTTCCGCAAAATTTTATAAAATATTTTATGAATTCCTTCGTAATAAAATTGTATATATGTATATGTATATTATTTTTCAGCGAACCGCAAATACTTAAATTTATATTTTTACATAAAGCCTTTTGCTTTCGCTATTTTTATTTGTTTGCTGATTACTTTTTGACTTCTTTACTTTCAGTGGTATTTTTCGGGTGTGAAATGCACTCAACAGTTCATTTGCTAATTTTTAGGCAGAAAAAACTCAGCTGACATAAACAGTTATAAGATAATGGAACTTCAACCGAAAAAGTCATATTTCACTGAAACAAATTTTTTAATCTTAAGCCTATTTGATGCTTCAATTAACATTTCCAGGTCAAAGTAAAGTTGTGCAAGCAATATCAAAGACAATAAGTMAAAAGGGCTAAGTTCGGATGCAACCAAATATTTTATACCCTCGCAACTTGCAGGAMTCAAATACCTTAAGGCATAAAACGGCAACCCGAAGATCGGAATCCAAGTAATTTYATATAARTATACAAATACGCTATATAACTCATACTCTGACCGACATAATCGGCATAAGGTTTGTTAAAAAAACGAATATCATTATATTTTATGTATGTTACATATGGGAGTTGGGATAGTATCGACCCGAATTTATCTGTTTAAAAAAATATTCTCCGGATTTAATTAAGTTAGAAAGAGAAATAATCAAATGMAATTTAAAATTTTGTGATATASGAAGTAGGCGTCCSATTTAACTRATTTTCACACTGCAATGTAGGATTGCCAGTAAAATGACATATACGAAATTTGGCTGAAGTCGGCCTTTCAGTACTTTTTAAAAGTACCGTTRTATGGGGAGTGAGCGGGGTTACCATCCGAYTTTATCCAWCTTCACACTGTCGGTAGGAGTTKCCATAATATAGTGTTTGTGTTGAACAAATTTGGTTGTTGTAACTTAGGTGGTTTCAGAGACYTTAAACTTARYAGAGAGCAGAGCCATGTCCACTTTTTCAAAAAAATTTCCCACAAATGCATTGCGATCCCCTGGGGCAAATTAGAGATTTATGGCTCAGTCTATATATTATRTAGGTTTCCGGTTAATGGCGTTTTGTGATCGTGACAGTAGTCTGAGTTCGCCTATCTACAAACACATACTATGCCATACCAAGATTCTTCAAGACATCTCCATATTACTCAAGTTACAGCTTCTAAGGATGGACGGACAGAGATACAGTCTCCCGGAATTAAAGTAGTCTCGTCATCCTGATCTTTATTATATACATAACCTTATATCTATCTCGGTTAGTTTTAGGTGATATGTACAACCCTAAGATGAACATAACTATTATGCTCTGTAGCAACATGTTGCAGGAGTATAATTAAAGGGTAAATTTTTGGACTTTACACATATTCGGAAGTATTTGCTTTAAGTAGTACCTTGGACTACTATTGACTAGAAGTACTATCGACTGAAAATTTGGCTTCTAGAAAAGCTAATTCCGATTTTGACGAGAGTTGGCGTATCAATTTACAGCTACATATTTGTTAAAAATTTTATTACGTTGCCTTCTTCAGGWCCTCAAAAACGCACATGGAATTTGGAATTGTGTTTCATCGCAAGCAGGCAAGATTATGGTGTCAACGATAAATGGCAATCAAAGCAGACAGGGAAGTCACTCTTAAAAAAAACAAAAAAAAATATGTAATGCCGATAATCGACGAACAACTCTGGACATGACATCCGATTACTGTCAAGTACCAATGAATGTAGACCCAAAGAAGCGAGGCATTGTTTGAATATAACATTATGCATTTTTGTCGGGTAATCGTTGCCATGGTTTTCCAGGAAATTTRCAAGACGCTTAGCATCGAGACAGTGCAGTCAAGTACATATTTTGATGAGGTCATTAAAACCGCAGACAGTGGACGTAGGCATCAGATCTGACGCTTAAGCCATTCAATCGTACATTCTGAGCACAGCATGTACGGAACGTGGCATAATAGTTGTAAACAGTTTTGGCATACGGCCAGGGAAAATCAAAGCTGAAGTAATTGAAGAGTTTCCGAAACCAACAACAACAAAAACTGTACAACAATTTCTCGGTATAACTATTGACTTCCAGAAGTTTGTTAAAGACCAGAGTATTTTGGCACGAACATTGACAATATTACCCAAAAAGAACGCATGGTTTGTTTGGAATGAGCAAGAAAACGGCGCATTTAAAAAGCTTAAAAGTTTAACAAACCAATATTAACGGGTCTGAAAGTACAGGAATTTGACTTATGATGATTTTCCGCGCCGGTGTAGCTAAAACGCCTGTTCAATTTATCTAGTGGTGCAAGTTAATTAGTAACGGCGATGCAAAGAGAAGACGTGACAAATGGCGTTTAGTAAGAGCATGTAACGATGTGGCGTATTTTGGTCTGTATAAGACATGTGAACCAAAGATTATGGTTTACTCGTATGCGACTGTATAGGAAGTCTTGCATGAACAGGACTTCAGGTGGCGAGAAGGAAGCACAAATCGAAGTTACCGAAGTGGAACCATTTA
Source organism: Bactrocera latifrons (assembly GCF_001853355.1). Classification (NCBI taxonomy): domain Eukaryota; kingdom Metazoa; phylum Arthropoda; class Insecta; order Diptera; family Tephritidae; genus Bactrocera; species Bactrocera latifrons. The sequence goes on along the minus strand of NW_017536990.1, from coordinate 1,837,494 downwards.
AAAGCATACATGTTGACCATTTTTGGCCATTAATACGGAGTTATATATAATAAAAAGCTCCAATAGCTTAATTCTTAACTAGCTTTAAACAGCGCGACGTCATAACGCATCTATTAATCCAAGCGATCACAGATGACGATGACGATGGGAAAACTTTCCAGCTCTAGTTCTAGTCTACTACGTGCCATCTCTAATTGTTACTTCTCGTAAGCTTGATTCGGCTCACAGAAATTCATATTTGGTAACGAAAGTATTACCCAACGATCGTTATGGGGTTGAAGGTCTACCATAAATACTGAACTTACGCTGAGTGCTACGCGGGAATATTTACGAACGACAACCCACGGAAAACCGTCTCGGAGGGACGGTCCATAAGGAGTGGCCGAGCTGTCAACGTTAGAAGGCAACAAGCAGATGACAGATCGTGTGACAAAGCAGACTGCGAGTAGTCAGTTGGTAAAAAATAGCTGGACCAGACAGGCGATGCAAGCGCGGCTCGCATCTTTTTTCTTTTGTTTCAAACTCTTTAGAATTGTTATACTCTTATTTTAAAATATTATTCTTAAGCCGGCATCAATGGTTTTAGTTGTCTAGCTTGGTTGTATTCACAATGGTGTGGAGACTGTAATAAACGCATATAAATAAAATTTTAGTAATCATATTTGGTTAATATCAGTCAAATGGTTTCGGAAATATTGAATTTAATTTAAGGTAAAGCGTTGCTACAGCCTCTGTCCGATTTTACACCGGCTCTTGTAAGGCCCTTCCCTATTATCTTAGTTGTGACATTTAGTGCCTCTGATGTACTCAGTTAGTGAGTTACCGCACCGATCATCGGATTTCACTTATTAGTAAGGTGCCTGGGGTGGTTCAAAAATTAAGTGCTCTCGGCAAGAAGTTTATGGATTGGGGGTCATATTCCGCTTACAATTTTGGGGTTACGTATTTATTCATTGCCACCTTTCGAGAKAGTATTCAAGTTGTATTTTTGTATAGGACCCAACAGTTGGCAAATCTAACAGCAACACAACGAGATTTCACTCACGGAACATTTGCCACGAAATGAGTCAAAACTTTCTTTTAGGAGGTTCCCATTAACTAACACGATAACAGGTAAACTGTTATGAAATATTTAGTTATTATGTGCATGCTTTACCTGTATCCTCACATCAATCTAAATGCCTCTAGTAAAAAAATAGTTAAAATATCCTCAGCGCTGACAAGCAAGCGTCCTTATTCCCCACACCCYCACAAATGTGTGCAATAACAGTAAAAGTACATCAGCTGTGCTACAGCATATACTGCTTACTTATAGGTAATCAATATGTCACAAGAGAGATATSAGAACTAAACACACATACATACATACATATATTTGGCCTGCATTACATTTATGGTACACCGCTTGTCGGGATGGAGACTAGCCGAGCTGGTGCTGAGTGATAGTAGAGGCTGAAGGACAAACCGAGTTGCCTACATGCAAGCATATACTTCATGTATATTTATGCTTGTATGCACGTACATCTGTATACACCGACAGTTAATTTCTGCTCATTGATCAAAACCTAACAAGCTGCCGTAAAGTTCGCAAAAGCTTACTTAGAAGTCGCACATAAATTGACAAGCACATATATTAACATTTACATACATATAGACATATGTGCGTGGGCTCGAGAGTGATTAGCCCTAAGAAAGCTGTGTGCACTAACACATTGAAATCTACACGTGCGTACGCTATGAAATAAATTGATTTGCTGCTGGGCCAGCATCGCCAGCATCGCCGGTATTAGCCAACAATATGCTTGAGTGATGTGCGGAACACAATGCTCKCGACAGACTGCAGCAGCACGACAGTGAACTGAAAATGGCGTTGTGAATCCTTCCACATGAACGTTTGTGAGAAGGCAGCAACATAACAATGGCCGGAATGTACACAAAACAACGCACTTGTCCATTTTGCATGTACACAATTTCGTTGTGGCCATACTAATACCTTGCGCTTCAATGAAATTTTAATATTTTGTCAAAGTGAAAATTTTAAGCAAAAAATAAGTAAATAGGTAAATTTATTTCTTTTAAATTATTAATTGTTATTATAAATGATGTAACAGAGCTATTTTATGCTTTTATTTGTAAACTAGCGTCAGGTTTCTTAGAGCTTTGAGTAATTTTACATTTTACATATTGGTGGCATCACCACTCTACCTCATCTCTCTATCTTCCATTCTACTGTCGGCCTGCAATCGTGTAGTCGTACAGCTGTCAAAATAGGTCCGTCCATAAGAACGTGTGTATTTTAATATTGGACAAATGTGGTTTGCAGTCTGTCGCGAACATTGTATTCCGCACATGAACGTTTGCGCCGACGAAGAATACGACAAAAGCTGCGCATACAAAAATACAAAAAGACATATTTACATATTTACATACATACATATGTACATATTATGGCTGAATGGGATTACTAAGATAAGTGCAGAGCTGATATTGTGGGTGTGTTAGGTGCTTCCTGGTGACACCGACCATTCGACAAATGTCCGACTTTGTCATTATAATTATCCGTTACATGCTCACCATGGTTGCTTTTGAGTTGTGAGATTCCATTCTTTCTTTTGCTTCCACTAAGGGATTTGTGCCAGAGTAGAACCGGTCGTTAGGGCCACCGTTTGTAAGTTGYTGTTGTTGTCGTTGTTCATTATCACCTACAGCATTGGCAAGTTTCGTGTAAATGCGGCGCTTACTTCCCTCATGTTTTTGTATTCTAACAATATACTTTGCTGGGGCTCATTCAGGAACCCATCATTATTTGTGTACAAATTTAACGGCTTGTTGCGTCATGGGGCTAAAATTGACATCCAACATTACTTTGGCGATCAACACTAGTTAAAAATTTTCGCTTAATATGCGCTTTCCTTCTTGGACACCAATTGCACGGGGAGTATATTAATACTCTGAAGAGGGTAAATTAAGTTTGTCACGAACTTTGTGCCCGGAGGTACCATGCAATATTGACATATACAGGCATAAATAAATGTTCAACCTGACGAGTTTAGGCGATCTTATCATGTCCATCTATATGTCTGTTCGTTAGTCCATCTGCCCGTTTGTATATGTGTCAAATTTTAAGATATCGATCGGAAATTGTATGYAAACATCTTTTTCTTCCTAAGAATCTACTTTTTGGAACTGCCGATATYGAAAGTTTACTTTGTCATTGGACAAAATATATTCACGAAATATGGCATAAATCATTATCCCAGACAACGGTGCAATCTACGAAGAAATTGCTCAGGTCAGATCAGATCAGAGAGGAAAACTTTTTTATTTGTGMAGGATATCTTAATTTCAATTTTCCTGTGCTATTGTTATTGTAAGTTTAAGCTGCGATGACACGGTCAAAGTGCCAAAGCTCAGCGCGTTGAATGTGAAGAGGTGCGCAACAGAGGTTTGTGGTACAAACAGCAGCCTGTCAGTTTATTTGTTTGTCTTGCTTTACACTACTTTGCTGCATGTTCTCCTAACTCCAACGCCTTGTCGATCCACTGTTGATTGTTTGCAGCTCCAGCAACGCCTTCATCGTCAGGCAGTTTGGAGTCGTCAGTGTTGTTGTTGTTGCTGTCAGTAGCTAAGCGGCCTTCAGTGCTAAAGAAAGTTACTTTGTTGCTAACATCCTGTCACTGTCATGCGAGCATAGGCTGGCCTGACCTCAGCACTCACACCCTTACGGAGCCGGCCACTCACTGACAAGCACACACTCACTCACAGATACCCTCAAAGAGTCGTATACAACGCAAATGTAGTGCTTTCAACAGCCATTATTACATGTCCGTTACAGCGCTGGCGGGGAATGCGCTCATCAGCAGGCACTCAGACACTCATCACCAGCAGGCATCTCTCCATCACGGTCATCATTTGTGCTGATGTGTTGACCATGAATTCCGTTTGCGGCCGTCAGCGCATCAAATGAAGCCATCGCCGCAATTGATTTCGACTTTTCTCGCTGCCACACACACCCGCAACCACACACATACACACTTCAGCTTATCAATGCAACAGCGCAATGAMGCGAACAGCAGGAGCGGCAACAGAAGCATCCCAGCTCAGCTATCCTTCGCATGGCGGGTGGGCACTTGATGTATTAGCGTCGCTGCCTCAAATTTTTCTTTTCTTTTTTGTTTTTCGTTATTCCTTTTTTTTTGTTATGTTTTCGCCTCACATTTCCACAGTCGATTTATGTCCGCTTTATGCCATTCTGCCTCGACAAAACGCTTCTGTTTCATTTCATTGTCAGTTGGCCATCACTCGGTCGGCTGGTTGATTGCTCGATTCGATGGCAGTAATTTCTTTCGTCTTTATCACTGCGGAACTACTACAGTTTGTTTATTTTATGGTGTTGAACAGATCTATTTCGGTCCGCCCAAACAGAAGGCAACGGCGCAAATGAATTCATTGGAGCGTCATGATTCCAATATGCTTGAGTATGAGTGTATGTGTGTGTGTGTGTGTGTGCGTCGGTCTTTCACGCCCACGCCTCAGCGCATGCGAGTTGTATGTAAATATTTATTCTTTGTGAATGTTCAATGCCCGAAATCGGTGTAATAAAGCCTAATAAGTGAGGTTGTTAAACTGTGCAGGCTGTTTGATGACTTTTCTGCGGAAATGCATTTGCCTGCCAAAGTAGGCGGCCGCAGCGTAAGGAAGTTCTTAGTTGCCATAGGTTTTGTTTAGAAATTCGAGCACTTCAAGCATATATTTATGAATGTGCTACGTTGGCATAGTGATTTTATGAGTTTATAATGTGTTTGTAGTTTTCGAAATGTTTCAAGTAAAAGTTAAAAGGTTCAAGAGCAGCRGCCAATTACCTGAATCCGTGCAAGAAGTCACTAACCTATTTAAGGCGACACCTGAAAGTTCTATGGTTTTCATAATCTGTTATTTTTGAGTAAAATGTTCAGCTTTACAGGAGTTTGTAAGAGTTGGATATATAGAAGTTGCTTAGTACTACTAAAATGAGGAGCAAACAGCAATGAATGCATCCCTRAAGTCTTAACTGAATGAAATATAGTTAAACAATAGGAGATTCCAAGGGGCAACCGATAAAATAATCAATAATCCCTTGTCATGCTCGCACTACGAATCATAAGCGTTTGAAATGTGGTTATTTTGGACTGRGCAGGCAAATAAATGAACTCCTACGACGATGATAAACATCACTTTATAATTCTCTTATCTTGCTGGTGCTAAGCCATGACGGAAGCGATTCGTGGAAGTTTGATCAATCAATGTGGATTGCTGAATACAAGTATCACATAACCTATTATATTCAGCTCTACTAGATAAACATAGATCACTTGCTAGGGAATGTTTTTGGAATATATACAGCTTTAGCAGCTCGGAAAGCATTCAATTTTGCAAGGGCGRAGATTTATAAATATTAATCATGGCTGGTAAGATTATATTTGCTTAGAGTGGGGTTTTAGGTTGAACTCCATCTCTCGCAAGGTTGTCGAATTGGCCCTTGACCCGCGAAGTACTACCGAGCAGCACGATAATATTGAGAAYAAACTTTAGGATTTTGTTGACCCAACTTTTGTGTCTATTGATAGGATTCTAACGTTGTTAACATATTATAACTGGAAGGAATTTCTTTAAGTGACAAAATACTCTTYATGGTCTCAATTCTTTTGAATTTTTTATGTATAAGATATTTAATATTGACTTGGCAATAATAATTGACCAGGTGACGTTCAGTCTCTTTTTCTTAAGAGTTTATCAATAATACAGCCTCGATGTTTTTCAGCGCKTTTTATTTCTAACTATAACATTGACTTTAAATCGCTTTCATTTTCACCTTTATCTTCCACTTATTTCCACAAATACATTTAATCTACAAAAACACCCCATGTACCTTTGGGCATTTAGGCTCAAAGCTGACCTCTTGGTCAGTAAAATGTTTTTTAAACCTTTCATTTAACGAATTATGCTTTGTCTGCCGGCCAGTCTAACTCACGTTTGCCCCACTCAAATGCGTTCACTGAAGCAGGCAATGCGGATTAATGTCAAAGCGAAAGGATTTCGAACTTCACAACATATTGAGTTGGGCTAATATGACTAACGGTGATGGCARTGCGCCACTGCAGTTACACTTTCATTTGAAACGCCATTACTTCGCTTTCTAATGGATGTTTGCTTTGTGGTGCCTTGCCTTTTTAAGCTCGCTTATAACTTTCTTTCCTCCTTTAATGCGGCCCATTTGTGTACGGCTGAGTGGTGTAATACTCCTAGTGACGTATGTATATACAGTATGAGTCTGACATTTCATTTCACTCTTACCGCTTCCAGGCAGGATTAGTGTACCGACGGGTTATCGAAAAGTATAGAATGTATGCTAACTGTAAAGGACAATGGCCATGTTGGATTTATGCGTATACACAAGAAATATTATTTTTTCCAAGATTAGAACTTCCGACATTCGCACACATCATTTTACGTACGAATATAGTGCGGGTGGTGGTTTGGGGAAGTTCATAAAGCCTGCATCCCTTAAAAATTGCATTGGCAAAAATCCGCTGGAATAACCTTGCTAATGATGGGTAATTGCAAAATGCTTTAAGGTAGATCATATATTCTTTTGTTTCGCATTTTTCTCATGCCAGAATCTGAGCTGCTTGAGCAGAATCTCTGCCTAAGGCTTATTGTCATTCGAAACAATGTTTTGCATTTTTTATAGTTTTTAATTGTTTTTCAATTTTTGCATATAGTTTGGGTTAATCAAACAAGGACATGATACTTTTTCAGTTAGTATAACTAAATCAGACAGTGGGTGGGGATTTAAMAATGTTTAAACATTAATGGCTAAGAAAGACATAAAGATTTAAACGTCAAAATTGTTTAATTAAAAAAAAAGAACAATTAAAATTTAAGATAATTTCTTTTCTCCCTCTCTCAAAGTAGTCACGAATTATGGAAAAAATATTAATTTAAAACAGTCCACGACACACATACTAAGATACAAAAAATGCATTACCCTTGATTACAATACCGCAGGAGTGAGTGACGTAATCTCGCGCACGCAGTGGCATAATAGATGTAGCGCAAGCAGCGAATCACAGAAGAGTGATGCCAACGCCAGCTTAATGGGAATGAAGTAATAAATATCCACAAGTTGTGAGTTGTATTGTAGGGCTAACGGCGGAAGAAGTGCAGTGTGGGGAAAGAGTAGCAATATCTCATTTGAGGAAGGAGAACTTTGTTGCACAGTGGGACAAACATGCTGAAAATGTTAACAATTTATTTTGAAATGACGATTTTTTTGTTACTACGAATTTCAATAGTCTATAACTTTGAAGATAACATACCAAAATTTTGAATGAATATACTTAATAGTTTTTAGTTACAGCCTTCAAGTTTACAAGCACACTTCAAGATTTACTCCTTTTTGGAAATCGGTTGCAGTTATAACTCGAAAGCAATTCTGTTCAATAAACTTGCAGTTTTTTTATTCTATGAAAATTTTAATATTGGCGGAGCAAAAATCAAAAAATTTAAAAAATATACTTGTATATATTTTTTTATAGCCTCAGATATATATTATGTATATTTAACATTTAAATTCATTTTAAAATTTCATGAATTGGTTTTCTTAAAAAAATCCCCTCACATTAGGAGTATTATCAAGCTTTAATTTATTCTCCACTGTAAAATCGACGAAAGCATTGGCACAAAAGCTGTTGGCTATAGTAACTGCTAAGGCGCCTACAAGTGCGCTACACTTTATCATTAGGTCAAAAATTAGTCGCTTGGGCTGGAAGTGCTGATTGCTCATACAATTTTGACAGCAGAAACAAACAACCTTAATRCGCTTAAATAAAATATTTCGCACAAAAGTGTGAAAAAATGAGAACGGCAAAATTACACACACATCTACACATAAAAGTGAAAAAAAATGTGATGAACATATGTGTGTATCGAGCATAATGTATTAAGCATTTTGGGGCTAAGACAAGGCAATTCACGGTTGAGACAAAGCCGCATGTGTATATGTTACGACATCAGATTTTCTTATACGCCCACACAGTTAAAGAGCCCTAATTGCGTATGTAAATGATGGCCGTCACAGCTTAGTCCCTTCACACACTCGCCACTGCGCTTCATGCCCACCCCTGCTTCCTGGTTGCTTAACACCCTGCCATGCCGTGGATGTGTGGTGACGATAGACRGTAGTCTCCGATGATATTTCACATAATTAGGGTGCTGTGATAAACCAGAATGACGAAAAAACACTCGTTGAGTAAATTTGTGTTCACACACAAAGCAAAGAAGAATGCGAAAAAGTCTGGGGAAAACAAGAGCGAAGACACAAAAAAATCAATTTGTAACGCTGCACATATGCGTTTGTACGAAAGATAACTAGATGTGTATATATCTCTTCATCAGCGTGTGCATGCGACAGACGCCGGAAGCGGATGTTGACATGCTCGCAGACCAACGCCAACAACGACGTCATATATTTATTCACAAACATAAATACAAGAAAAATTGTGCGTACGAGTAGATAATCATTTGATTTTGGTCTCCTGAAGGTTATTTATCTATGTATGGAGTAGCAAATGTATAAGGATGAAGATTTTTGGTGTATTTAAAATGTTTCTGCTAAGAATCACTATGTCATAAATATATACTAAATAAATAAAAATAATAAAAAATGTCTAAACTTATATTTTACTATTTAATGTTGAACTTTGATCWCGGATAATTTTGCCTTAAACGAACCTAAAATAAAAATAAATTTGTAAGGGAAACTAAAAAACATAATGCGCCACATGCTAGTACCAATATTAAGAGCTCAAACTTTGGCACGTTTTTTCATAAGTTCGTAGGATACTTTATGGTTTATAAGCAATTTTTTTGGCCCCCCAATATATAATTRTATATATATATATAAAGAATTGTACGATATTAGAAAAACAACCCCAGAAACTTAGTAATTTGAACTTTTTACGTACTTTTTGAGGTTATGTAAAGAAAGTGTTGATAGAAGAGTTGTAAATCTCTTCATTACCCACACCTTCGCCATGCATTATTTTTCTRTAGGACTCATAGTTTTACCGTTTCCAACACTTCCTAATCCTGACCTCAGATAGCCCTAAAATTCTTATTTTATTTTTTAAATCAATTTTAATTTAAGTTGCTTTATTTCATCTTTCGTTTCCGATGGGTTCCATACCACTATATACACAGATATATATCTGTTTTTTGGTTTCTAAAATTATTTAGCCTCTTTAATAGCTAAAATCGAAATAACATTAAGCCAAGAAAATATGTAAAATAAATGAATTGATAAATTGTGTTTTCACCACAACAATTACCAAAAATATGAAAAACTGTTCTCAGAACCATTTTCGSGGTTATCATTAGTTCTTAAGGAGTCACGTATATATAAACCGTAATTCTGTTAAATGCAATTATTATACTACAATATTATGCAATATCGTATTTCAAAATCACCATGTAYATACAAATGTGCGTTTAAACAGGCGACTAATCAAATTATTAGTTCAATAATTKCGTTTGGCTTCATCAAAATGTAATCCCTAATTTTTCACCACCTAATCACCTAAATGTGTTCAGAGCAGATGGAAGGATTTCCAAAAAATGTCGCCTATATTTTTCTTCGTTGTGTTGGCACTTTTATTCATATAATTTTTACTGTATGGTCTTTATCAGAYGTCCTGTGAGGTTAGAATTACTTGAGATGTAAATAAGATTGATTAACTTTTTTTCGTTGTATCATAATATACCCTTATTTTAAAATCAATGTATTGGAAATTTTGATATTCTAGTACTTGAAAATCTGTCAGAAAACTTTAATATGTTTACTTCAAATTATTAGTATAGATCAATYACGATATTCTGCGTCAAAACTTATGTAGAACAAGTAAGAAATACCTTATCGGGTACAACCGAACATTTCATACTCTTGGGTGATTTATTTTTTATTTTTATTCTTTCTCAGCCCAAAGATGCACTGTTATAATAAAACACGCGCTTTCAATTTTTTAAAGTTAACTCACGTATCGGCCGATATATGCTATAAAAATTCACGCTGAAGTTCGAAAATCTCTATATTAGGTATATGGCGGCTAGGGGAAGAATATACCTGATTCAACAGATTTGTAGCACAAAGCCATAATAATAACGGTTATCTGTATGCATCTCACGTATTGACCAAATATTTTCAGTAAAATGTCAACTGCACGGAGGCCACATGTTCAGTACCTAAGGGCTTGAACAGTTTTGGTTTGATTTCGGCATTTTTAAGTCATAACGTGGCTCACACTAAAGACATTTTTCAKACCGACACCTTTACAGCTCTCTCATACCCTCTTGGTTGTAAAATTTAAAGTCTCTGGCGCATTTAGTTATTGATGTATCGAGCTTTTAGTGAGCCGATTTATCGATTTATTAGAGAGGGGGCATCSCACTATTTAAAAATGGTTTGCCTTAGTTAGGTGATATATACAACCGATAGGAGATGAAAACTGTTGGAAGAGCATAACTTACTGGCATCACCCTTCCGATAAGTAACGGCAACACATGAGGAGAGGGGAATGAGAAAACCAACGCTGGAGCATTCCCTTTGCTTCTGTCCAGGCTTATTTAGAGATTGTTATAAGATATTAAGGTATCAAAGTTACTAACATAAAGTAGAATACCAAAGTTATATCGTACGAAATTAAGATCGCTCATTTGACCTGAGATTTTAATATCTGGTCATGAAGCTTGGATTTTTTGTACACCCATAAGGAAATGTCGGAGACCCCATGTAAACTATGCAGAAATATTGATCTGAAATTTGGTCTGCATAGCAATATATAACTGCTATACAAATTGATCATTTTTTTGTATGAACAAATTTTCTGTTTTTCCAAATATCTTTACAAAATTAGACATAAATTATTGCCTGAGGCTAAGTAAAGAAATATATCGTCATAGAGATCTTTTATCCTGAATCGACTTGATTTTTCGATGAGATACATATATATAATATTACCACATAGAAATACACAGTTAAAGAAACCATTCACTCGAACAGCTCCCACCYCTATCGTGGCTGTCATACTCAACCAAGTATTCCAGCAATGATTGTGGAATGATTACAAACTATAAACCACATGTTGTTGCTGTTTTAATTGACCGCACTAAATGCAACCTTGTACTCGTTTGAGGTTTAAATTACCATACASGTATATAACATGAGTGCAATATAACCGCCAGTGCATTAACGCGGTTTCTGATTTCACTATTATACTATACAGGTRTATTGCCATAGTTTCCTTCTCCTCGACCGATCACTAGCGTTTTATTATATGCACATAGAAGGCGAATACATTTTTATTAGTGCTGTTATATGAAATAAACACATTTATACATGGCTCCGTACAGCGCACACATTTGTTCATATACGTAAGGTCACATACATAGTCGCATGTTGGTAGTAGTGTGTGTGCTTTACGCGATTGCGTCCACTTCCGTTCCTATAAGCAAATTAATTTTGAATACCGTAAAGTTAATTAATATGTGTGAGTTGTGCTGCTGCCGCTTGCATAATACATAAGTGTTAAGTAGGACTCGCCCACCACACCACAAGCGGTACATATACATATATTGATATAATGTGTGCTTGTGCCGTTCGCCGTCATGAGGCCAAACAATATTATTTATTCCATTTTAACGTGGCAGAAGGATTGCGGTGCGTGCCAGTTTCATTGACTTGGCGACAAACCCGCTACGCGAAGTATGGGCTTCCTTGTATGCACGTGTATACGTGTGCTTATTAACAGTCTTAACAAGCACGCATGCATAACAGGCGAGTTCAAGTAAATAAATATTATTATATAWGCGCACAGAAGTGAGTCACAACATTTTCTGCAAGCGAGCCAACATCAGAAATAATGCATATTCAGCATGCAGACACACAAATGTACATACATTTATATGGTATATATTTATATACCATACATATTTGCTCTGGGTACAAAGGAGTTTGCAAGAAGCGTAGGACATTACTCCTTTAGCCGAGCCTACACTTTGCGTTGTTGTTGTTAGATATTTATGGTTTACAAAAATAAATTACACACAAGGACCTTAGCAACCGTTTCCCTGAGCTCTGTGTTATCGGGCACAAATAGAATCCCTAAATATTAATCGGGAATAATTATTTTGTGTTCCGAATATTTCTTGTCTCCTAAAATTTTCAATCTTGAATCTTAAGGAACTGATCTCTTGAGTAATCTTCAATGCAAGAAGAACGAAAAGCAATGATTAAAGGCGTCGAATCTTTCTTTGGGACAGCGAAGGAGTGATGACGACTTTTCCTTTAAAGAATAAATGTCCTATGAMTTGCACAACGACTTCCTTGCTTTATGTAATATGGATAGCTTTAACGAATGATGAAATTAAAATTTCATATATCCGTAACTTATCATAGATAAGTTGAAAAGGCAGAAATTTTTTTTAATTAGACGGATTAAAATCCATCAACAAAGCTGATAGTGAAATCGTGTCSAGGAAATTTGAGGCTGAATAAAGTAAAGGATTTCTTGAAGGCTCTAAGCCTACTCTACTCTACTGATCACATAAAAACGAAAAATTTATCATCGCAAGTTGCTTGATAGCTCAGTTTTTATGCTATCCCGACACATTTTTTTTTTAACAATGGGTTCATACTGCAAATTCATTGGCGAGTATGAGAGGCTTTACACAGACTGGACCACTTTGGTTTAATGTTGCTCCTTCGCACTCATATCTATTTTAAAAATGTAAGGAAGGTAGAGTTATTCAATCATAAATGGATTGCATCTAAACTACAGTACAAGCTTTCTACGCACATAGTCTCCAAAAGTCTTCAGGACAGTTGTTTGCTTAGTCATAGGTAACAACTTACTGGCATCACATGCTAGCGGTTTGAGCATTATTAACGATGACACAGGTAGAAAGTAGAGGAGAGTAGACATAAGAGATGCTGGTCCAGCCTTATCCAGTAATCGGCTTAGRTGTTTAGGAATTTCACAGTTCAAGGGGCTGGATGAAGTAGCATTAGCAATTAGATATCAAATCTCTATTGAACTACGCAAAAAGTTTTGGCGTTCTGAATGACAAAACTTAACATCGTATTATTAATGAACCTCTATTAGCATTACCAAGAACCAGTAGACATGACAAGCTGCCAGTACAACCCAACCTCATTTAACTACAGTCATTTCCAAAGAGAGATATATAGTAAGAGAGTCTCTATTTTCCAAAAATATAGTTTACGCTTTAGTTCACATCAAATTTCCTGTAAAAATAAAGAAATACTGCAAAAGACAGCCTAGCTACAACCACAAATGAAATAGCAGAATAAGTGAAAGAAAAAAGAATGCTCTCAAAGCGCCCGAATGTAGGCCACACTAAAAGCGCAGCYATGTAAATGTATACAAGCGAGACTGTGTATCCTGATCGCAAGCATTCCGTCCCGACAAAGTTAAAACCGCTCAAAAACAATCGCAAACAGTACAAAGTGCTATAAGAAAACAACAACAACAACAAATACACAATGTACATAAATTATAAAAGGCATTGACTGCAGCACAACAAATTAAAGCGCGAAAAACATTATGGAAAACCGCGCTGAGGGAGTGCGGAAGACGACAATGCGAAAATGCTGCGAAAGAAGAATTGCGTGTGAAAAGTAAGCTGCTTGGCGCTGTCGTGAGTGCTGCACACCTGTTGCTTAATTACGATTACGTGGTGGACTACATTTACCTAGCTAGACGTTTAAGTATGAGGCAGTGCTGAGTGGTGTGTGTGTGAGTATCTGTCTATTTGTTGTGTATGGCTGTTGTAATGCCGCGATTTAATGGTGCTTCGGGAAATTGAAAGCGAAATGCTTTGTGATAGCGGTATGTAATGTGCCGCTTAAAATGCTGCTGATGGCACACAAACGATTCYACACTTCAGGTMAATTTTGCTAGCAAATCTTATACTTTTGGAGGGTRTAAAGCTTGGAACGAAGCACATTTCTTATTTTAGATAAAYCCGTTATAGGAACAGAGCAAATTTWCATGACAGGGCGCTCAAGCTTTTTCGATGTCATAAATATTATAACTTAAGATCATGAAAAGATCTAAATAAGATTTTTGACGACATCAACATAGTTCAACGAGAGGAAACCCAAGCTTTATTTCTACYTGGAATTTAATTCAAACGACTGTGAAGTATTGCAACTATAGTACACAAATAAAAGGTCTATCGCCGTCTGAAAAGTCAAATGTGAAGTGCTGCCATCATTTCACCTTTGGAATAAGCGGCAACCCAAAAACTGACAAACCGACAAGTTGTTGTGAATTAGCCAGTATAGACCATACATAGCACCGATCTGGAATCACAAAGTATTATCATATATGTTCATGCTTTTATCTTGTGAAAAATAATTTATAATACAATCGAAAGTGAAATCCATAGCGAATACAGATTTGTGGAATTCAATTATTCRACCATATGCTGGAAAGATCAAACACACACACGCTCAGCTCCAGWCATTTGCAAGGAAATAATATTTCCGTTTTATTTTTTGCATTAAATCTGAAATTCCATTTAAAGGCGGAAGCAGATTTTGCAAATATTTTTTTATGATTTACACGACAGCTGGGATAAGCCGGCAAAAAGCAAGCTTACAAAGGTCCGCTACCTGAAAGCTCGCCAACAGCCGCCCACACWCATCGAATGCGATAAGCAAAAAAGGCACATTAAACTACAAAGTAAACAACAAGGAGAAGTTAAGAAAAATACGCTAAATACATAACAAAGTTTGCAGTGSAGAGCATCTCGCAAGCGGCCGCAATAAAAAGGGTTTATTTCCCGGCAACCGGTGCGCCGCTACTAGGCGCGTTGCAAGCGTAGTACGTACACACATGCCACGAGAAGATGGAGTAAYGGCCTTAAGAGAAGTAAAACGGAATAAAAAAGGATGCGCAAGGATACTAAAGTTTGATTTGTTTGTGGGGTTATGAATAGTATCAAGTAAACAAGTCGCAATGCAAGAAACACAAAAACAAATTTAGCAAAATAAAAAATGCAATAAAAGCATGGGAATAACGAAAAAATTCAATAAAACGATGAAAGTTATGAAGGGTTCGCAAACAGGAACTGAATACCGGCTTTRTGGTGCTTTTGAGCCGAACACACGAACAAACACACTCATCCATGTGTACGCGTGTGAAACGTGCTGAGCACGCCTACAATTCGACAGGCGATTTCAAAGAGTGACACACACGCACGCACACACCAGCAGCAAGCGTACTGGGCTAGTTAGTTGTAAATATTTTTCGACCGTTTTCGGTTAAGGATGCCTATAAATCAAAGGCATATTTCTTGTTGGACACTTGCGTCGTGTTGTTGTTGTTACATTATTATTTCTGTTATGTAAGAAAGGCATGTGTGGAATTTTTGCTGGCCGCACTTGTCGAACTATGAAATATTTCGCTGTGTTATGGCGTATGCCGTTATATAACAGCACTGGAAAGGCGCAGATATGCAGTCAAAACTATTGGCAGCTGGCCAAAAGGTTGCGGTAAAAAATGTGCGCGTGTGCCTGAGTGTATGCCCCCTGAGTGGATTGGCGTTTTGAGTAAGTATCGCGATTGATGTAAGCAAACCTTAATGCCGTCTTACTAGTGGAGGTGAAAATTTGTTGAAATTCAGACCATTTAAGTRGCGAATTGGTTTTTTGCAGAAAAAGCTCGTAAAGGTAAAACGTGATAATATCAAGGTAATTTTGATATATTGTGAAGTTGTTCAAAATCGCGGGTGAATAGTTGAGCGACTCCAGAAACAGCAGCTGCGCCAGTTCTAAGTCATGTCGATCGAATAGAAGAGATAACTCCAGTTTTGAAGCTTTCGATTCAAGACCTCTACTCCGTTGGAAAGACCAGGTGGCGAAGGACCCGGCTGTACTTGGTATCTCGAATTGGCACCAATTAGCGAGAAAAGGAAACGCACAGCTCTTAAYTCGGCTATAACCGCGWTAGAGGTGTCTACGSCAGAAGAAGAAGATTKGGGGGCTTGTCAAATGARARGTTTTTCTTTAATGGCGTTTGGTGAGCGTGGTAGTGGTCCGATTGCGCCCATCTACGAACTTCGCCTTTCCTTTCCAAGGATGGACGGACGGATTGTCCGATAGTCACCCGGATTTCAACTCCGCTKCACAYCTTAATTATTTTTACATATATATATGATACATCTAACGCTAGATGGACAGAACTTTTATACTCCGTTACAACATGTTGGAAGAGTCAGAAGGTCAGAGATGGTTTGCTGCAGAAACAGACTAGTTGGGTTCACAGTATGACCAGTTAACGACAATGTCTTGTTCACTAATTTACGGAGATAATGAACCATTTTCCATCGATTTGGTTCTTTTTATGCCCTACGCAGGGAGCTTCCAGAAGGAAGCGTAGGCGACTCTATAAAATCAATTTAGCCGAACACGGATATGTGTGTATAATGCTAGCGAACCAGTCTCTTASTCATTTTCTTCTAAAGAAGCCATACAAATTGGTCGATTTAARTCAAGTTCTTATGAGAATTTCAGATTGAACCAATAAAGCGGTTACTAACTGATCAAAATCAAGATAAAAGATCCTTTCCTACACTTTTATGCTATAAAGTAAGATATGCCTCTGTGAAGGATGTTATAGGTAGGTTTAGTACAGCCGTTAACATTTTCCTTTTTTTTAAAGCAGAGAGATTTAATTAATCTTTAGGAGCTAATAATACCCTACCCTCACTGTTGATCATAGAATGGCATTTCTGTCAACTCAAATGGCTTTTCAGCTCCCCAAATTAGACTTATGAAAATTGGGTTAAAGAACTGAACCATTACTATTCACATAAAGCGTCACATTATACAAACTCGACAGAACAATTACAGATCTTTTTAAAGAATGGAGCTCTCTGCATATTAAAAACAACCAAGTAATGAAGAAAAGGTCAATTCGTTTTAAAAGAAAAAGCTATCATTAGCCGCGTGGTCTATATTTCTTCCAATATTTACTAATATTAGGCAAACTTCTACTTATATCATATACTAGCCTTTGTATTTCTTCAATAATTTCAAAATAAACTCAACTTCAAGAAACAATTTGTTCGAACGCTTACACACACAAAGCTCTGCTTAATTGCTTTCACACTTTTCACACGACGTATTTGTTGCAAAATCTTTTAAATTTGCTACAGTTGCACATTCCTGCTGGCTGTCATCCACATTTACTGTTTTGCTGCTTGGAAGTCTTTGCTTGKTCACTTTAACTTTGCGATTGTGAATCTTGATAAAGGCAAATACTTTCGAATGGGTAAGTAATTTATTTAACTTTGTGTGTAAGTACGTATGTGTGTGTGTGTGCGTGCGTAGGTGGCCGAGTATCAATTTCTATTATTTTAAGCAATAAATAGACAAATGCAAATGCAGTTAGGAACTAAGATAATGGCAACAAAGACAATGTGAACCCTCAACCGTATATGGCAAAACAACAAATTACGAAAAGACAACAACAAAACAAACTTTTTCAACAATAACCCTTCACAGCAATAGAAAGTAATAACAACAAATACAAAGAGCGGCTTTGTAACGATAAAGTGATGAACTTAATGTAATTTACGCTTGAGGAAATACGAAAATTATATTAGAATACAAGATTCGCTCACTTACTGGGCGCCCACACCCACAACCACACCAACAACACACATACATAAAGAAATGGTCAGAAGTTGTTTGTGTGCTGGCTGATAAAGTCAGAAACCGAAGTCTATCTAATTTTGCCCGCCGTGAGAAGGAGCCCTACGCACACAAACCCAAACGCACTGATTAGTGGCCACAAAAGGAGGCAAAGGTGGAAGGTAGGCTGCGGCGCAAGATATAGGACTAATTTAAAATAAATAATTGAATTTTAAGGATGTTCACCCCGAAGTAAGTAAAACACAATACCGAAAGCGTAAAAGCGAGCGGGGTGTGCGTACGCAGGAAAGCCTGCCGGGAAAGGGTGTGCGCTAAGGTGAGCTTGTAAATTACTGCTGCCACAGTGTGGGTTAAATAACTGTGTGTGTTTTGTTATTGTAGGTGTGAAGTTGTGAAGGTGTGCCTCAGAGAAGGAGCGTACTACTAAGCTCGTTTGTGGGAAATTTCTATTGTTTGGCATTTGTGCGTAGACGGATCGACGGCCTCTGTGGCACACAAAAAARCCATTCCTGTTGAGGCTGTATTTGATGTGTGATTCTTTTGAGCAATTTAAAATGAATTGCTTGCGCACAAATATAGTTTACTTACAGCTGATAAACTTCCTATAATCAATTAGTGAAGCGAACATAATCGGCAAACCGTATTCAGTATAATAAATAAGCACACTGCTCGGAAAGTAAATTTCATTTCAATTACTAGTCAAGCTAGTAATTAATTTGGCTCTGSACTGACCTTTAATTTGGGGAGTGTCTGTAAATAGAAGAGAAAACAGATTTATTTAACAGTTGTTRTTGAATTAACTATTTGTTAAGGTGCATCAAATGTTTATATTAAAGACAATACTTATTTATATGAATAAATATTATTTTATAAGACAAGAGTTCAATCCCGTTCAAGAGGTCACATAGGATTCGCAAACACAAAATTACTTAAAAGCTACGTATCACTGAATAGACTCAACTAAATGGAATCTTGRGCTTGTCTAGTTTTAATTAGAGTTAAGACTTTATTACTATATGCTGATTAATGGAAATAACAGGRCAAGCAATTTGTATAACCAAAATCGCTGACTGACCGAATACGGCGCCGCAAATATATTCGCCATTCGTTTTTTGACTCTATTCTCTATCGCTCTCTTTCTTTTCTTCTTCTCCCTTTTCACACTTCAAACTTTGAATAAAGCGAACATATTCTGCATTTGTTGAGCTATCTGATCGGACCCACATCAATACGATTGTGTAAGTCATTTCACGGCTTCTCTTCAGTTTTTAAAACCAAATACGGGAATTGAATATCCAGTTCAAGAAATTTCTGCTTTGTCAATTTGAGGTGACTTTGGAAAACTGTCGTCGAGGTCCCKCACAAAAATTTTGAATGTTGATATGTCATCATGATAGCGCAAATTAAGTTGTCATGGCCATTTATAAATTAGCAGTAAAAAAAAAACGGATATAAATCTCTGACTTTCCTTTTAAACTTCTTAACAGAAGTCATACCTGCCGCTCAGTATTTGCGTTTGCCTCAAATTTTTCCGAATCATTGTGCACAATAAGGGCACAGGTCACCCCAAATGCACGTAGGCACTACAAATACTTCAAGTTGACAGCTCAAATATGAATAACAAATAGAAGAGAGGCAAGCGTTCGAGGCAAGGACAAAGCCATCATTTAGTTGTTAGCAATTYGTTGGATTGGCGCTTGAGTGTTTAGCATGAAATGCCGAAAAAAATTAAAAAGTCAGTAAAGCTAATCGCCAAAACGATGAGATGACAGTGCAGGAGCAACGGCAGTGAAGTGAAAGGAAGATAAAGAGCAAAGTAAGAGTGCTAGAGTATGTTGTTAGCAATTGATAAAAATGAGCACAAAAGCGTGGCAATTCGTAGAAAAAGATACGCTGCTTGCAGATCTTCAAGCAAATTCTCGCAGTAACTGCAATAAATACTCGCTAAATACAATTTCGAGTTATGCGGAGAAGAGCAACAACAATTTAAAGTTTACGGCGAATTGACTTCTCWAAACTGTGTATTACCTGAATGGGCATGGAAAATTGAAAGAGACAAATTTGCTAAAATGAAGATGCAAACGAAAGAAAAAACAGCACTAGTGTAACAAAAAACTATTGACAATTTTCATAAAGCTACTTTGAAGCGGTAAAATACGCTGTTGGAGCAGTGAGCAGGCGAAACTCCACTGTGAGACACAAAAAACAAAAAAAAAAAAAAGCAGAACAGATCCAGAATCAACCTGAAACAGAATCTGCTTAAAAACACCAAGAACTGAATGAATTTCTCGGCTAAAGCACACACACACACAGCCACACTCACACCCAAATGTAGTTAAGTAACATGCATGCTCAGAAATTAGACGGTTTCATGAAGGAGAGCGAAATGAAAGCAAATGATAATATAAGCGCATCGTAATGGAGATGATTTGTGCTTCTAGCCAGCACAGCCACACAACCACACAGCCAYATCCTATCACTTTCATCATCCCTTGCACTCGCTCCTTCCAATTCGTTTACCACAGAAAATCCCATTTTACGCTTTCTAACTGCAATGGCATTAAAACTTTTACTATTTCGCATTTCGCAGAACCCTTGCGCTGCTGCAAAGCCGGCATTATGAAAGCAATGGCTGCTGCATTGGCGCTTATGTTCCCATTAGAGCGTCCCGCCATGTTTTGCCTTGTCACTCGTGTTGTCTTTTCATCAAATCCACAGTCCACACACACACACGATCTGATACTTCCTGTCTACATACGGACAGAAATGTTCCTTTTATTTGTGCTTTCCTACAATAATGCTGACTTCTGTCGTAAATATGGTATTAGGAGCGTTACCATGTGTATGCGCCTGAAAGCTTACTTCGCCAAATGCTCGCGCATGTGTGTATGTGAGACGTGCGCACGTCGAATGCGCTGTGGAAAGTGCAGTCGCAAAAATAAAAAATATACACAAAAAAAGAAAAAAGAAAAAAAAAACAGAAGAAGGAAAAAAGCAACACGCTTCGAAAAAAGACTCTTAGACATAAGACGGCGGCGAACACGTCAGTTAATGTGGCTTTGCAAGTGAATACTGTGGCGCAGTTGCATTCCACTCACGAAGCGGAAGTGAATGAATGACAGCGGCTAGCTTAGTTAGTGGCGAATATGATTTTTGCCGGCTTAAATTACACACACTCTCATATCCGCATACATACATACACATTCATAYATATAAATGCATACATGCGCAGCTAAAACTTAATGCCATGCTTACGTAGCAGCGCTTGGATTCCACTATTTTTCGTATTTTAAGCTTAACCTCATTTTTTAATGCAATTGCTTTAAAATCTAGATGTGAGTGGACGCTCGTCCACACTTTTTTTGCTGTGTTGCAGCAGCCATTTTTATGCACGAATTTGTCTGAGTTAAGCTTAGATTTTGCGTTCGTCCATTTATTTAGCAGTTTTCAGATATTAAGTCATTCTGCAAAGTRCAGAGTTTTCTGAAATTCCGTTGGCTTTTCACTTCAAATGTTTAATTAGTAGAAGTAAATTTAACCTAACAAAATCATGGTCATTAAAAAGGTTAAATGGCAAGGGTCTATTATACTTGATAGATCGATAGAAAAGTTTAGCGCTTTTARGATCTTTAGTAACTTTAAGGGAAGGAGTTAGGGTTTCAATGTAAAAAAGACTTTTAAGCGAATTTAAACTCGCAAGGTCGACTCATCAGATGTTGTCATAGTCCAAGCCTCTTCAYCATATAGCAGGACGGGAATAAAGAGTGACTTGCAAAGTTTGGATTTTGTTCGTCGCGAGAGGACTTGAGAGGAGAGTGAGAGGAGATATTTCGTGTTCCCTCGTTCACTGCAAGAGCTATTTGATTCGCTTCCTTATCCAGTCTGAAGAAAATGGAACTAACGTCGCGGTTGTTGAGGCCAATGATATCAATGTCATCGGCTACGCCCGTAGTTGTACACTCTTGTAGAAGATAAGATTCAATCAGCTTGTTGATGGTGGGCTTTAATCTTTCATAAAGTATGGTCAACAAGAATTTTATACACGATGATGAGGAGACTTATCACAGGGTAGTTAGCGGAAGATTGTAGAGTCCCCCGTTTTGTGAATAGGGCAGAGCATATATACATTCCAATCATCGGTCTTGCTTTCATACAACCATATTTTGTAAAGAAGCTGATGCTCCTTATCAGTTCTTCGCAGCAGTGTTTGAATAGCTCGCCCGTGAACTCTGAACATCAGTCAATAGATCACCAMTCTGGAACCTACAAGTGTATGCTCCGGTCTTACATCTGTCGCCCAGCCTTGCAAGCTCTTCATACTCCCACATTTCGGCTTCTTTMTTTTTATACCCTGAACATGGTATATTATATATTATTATATATGTTGAGTTGAGTCGATTTAGCCATGTCCGTCTGTCCGTCTATCTGGCTGTCTATCTGTATATATTATCTTAGAAAATAACTCAGTTTTTAAGATATMATTTTGAAATTTTGCAATTTAGCTGTTCATTTGTCGGAACTATCGATATCGGACCACTATAACATATAGCTGCTATACAAACTGAACGATYAGAATCAAATTMTTGTATGGAAAACTTTCGCATTCGACAATATGTCTTCACAAAAGATGGCACTGGTTATTTTCTAAGATAATAATGTAATATACGAAGAAATTGTACAGATCGGATTACTATAGTAAAGAGCTTCCATACAACTGAACACATAGCTACTAAAAGAAATGCTTCTGTGAAGGTTACATTAGCTTCKGTGCAGCCAAAGTTAAAGTTTTTTCTTATTGAGTCTGATATGCATCTCGCTTTCCRCGTCAACTCTCGGTATCCTCGTACCAACTGTTCTTTCGATTTTTACGAAAACCAATGGTTACGCTTGAAGCTGGACATGAGGTGACTGAAATGCTTTCCTACACTTCCTTATGCACTCTTGCTCTCTGAGAGCACTCGTCAGCAACTCGGGTAGAAAAACTGTATATATATGTATATTTCACTGTATATACTTCGTTCAATTCTGGTGTTTTTTTATGGGTGGGCTTTGCTGTACAGAGGCGAACGTGTATCTTCGCTACATCAAGATGCTTCGATGCTGGATTCTCTGGAGCGTACGCAGGTCAAGGACACTGAATGCATATTTGGTCATATCATCCTTCTCTTCCGTCAGGTAGTGGGCAAAAATCAGTGTTATGTTGAAAAATTGTGTTCCGATGCGGATCGTTGTTGGACGACATAGCCTTTCGCTCACCACAAGTACCATACCGAATTTGTTTTATGCACATTTAAATAACTAGTCGCTTATTTCAAAACCAACGCTCCCTCGCTCTGGTGAGCAGACGTTGCAATTAGCGGACTCTTTAACTGAATATGTCRGATTATCTTCGCTGAAGCTTCCTCTCTTATAGCCGCGACCCCAGGCTTCACACGAGTTGGCCACCGCATCTTAAATAAGGGTTGCTCACATTTGCAGGGTGTCCGCCGAGGACGCAAGAGTAAGAATTGGGTATAGCCCTACGATTGTAAGTGCTTACCCAGAAGTATGACTATATCMCATTATACCCCCACCGGCCACCGCTAAGTTAAAGTCCAAAAGTATGTAATTCAGTAAATCCTTTACCGTAGTAATGACTAACCTACTTTGTACAATGTCTGATGTCTCGAAGACCTTACATGACAGCTCTTATAAAACTAATTATAATACATGTGTGTGTTTGTATACTTATATTGTATGTACACATATATTGTAGAACGCACACATACCATATGTATACGTATATATATATATATATACATAAGTATACAAACATGCTTTCGTTTAATAAATATTTAATCGCGGAGGAAAGAATTGCCAACCAGAACTCGAAAACTGTTGTTGGCAGCATRGTGTCAGCACCTGTAATGAAACCCCCCACTTGGCAACCGGGAGTTGAAAAGTTTAAATACATAAAGGTGCGCCGAAACCAAGCAAATTACTGTYTTGTTAATTATGCAAACGCTGGCGACTGTGAAAAAGGCATTGAAGACGAGCACAAGTGGAGGATTTCATGGTATTACGCACATTTTTACATACTGTGACCCACGTTCCTAAATTCTGGCTTGGCTTAAGTACTTCTAAATTACATACATACATATGAGCTACCTTATTTCTATGTTTGTGTGCAATGTCTAAAAGTATGTGTTATTATGGTTTACGCCGCGTATCAGTCAAATAGACGGCACATGAATATTCGACCAGCTAACAAGGCAACAACAACATTGACACTTTTAACAAGCAGAAAGGATACCGGAAATGGCTGTTAAGGTGTGCGCCAGAGTATGAATAAATACACAGCTAAGTACCCTGCCAACCACGGCTACCCGCTGGTGTCAAATATTTCAATACAACTACACATTTTTTCTCTATGCACTAAGACCAACGCACATTTTCGGGTTACTTTTGGTTTACCTAAATACGATGAAGAAAGTTTCTTTCATTTCTTGATTTATTAGAACGATAGAAGGATGAAGGAGAAAACATAATTGTCAATAGTGCCAAAAGAAAATCCCAAAAAGGCTAATAAAAAGATTGAAAGACGCATTCATTGATCATACCATCAGCAAGGGGTAAGTGAATGATTTTTATGTGCTTTTTTTTTAAATAATTTGCAAATAAGTACTTTATTTGTTTTCATAGCACTGGAAATCAGAATGAATTGGAAATAGCAGCAGCAGCAATATCATCAGAAGCAGCAAATATCAATTGTTAAGTACGTATGTGAAAAAAGCGTGTGTACTTTGAAATTGGACT
>NW_017536990.1:1706933-1812363 GCF_001853355.1 Bactrocera latifrons | reverse complement strand
CATCAGCTATTTAAAAAGAAAACATGCAACCCTGCATCAGCCGTCGATTGGGGATATTGAGCAGGACGGGTATACTTTTTTATATGACACTGCTGAATGAGCGCAACAGAGATGTATGTATGCCTACGTGTTTGGGGAAAAGTGGTTASAATCTTCACGCGGCCTATGGCAATCTAACTACTTTTACTACCTACTGTTTCACTGGTTTTTTCACCGCGCGTGGTTGGGAGGGCTTATAATCACATATGCACATGCTTAAGTGTGTGAGTAAAGTACGTGAGCGCCAATTTCAGGTCACRCAATTGTAATTATGTACAATGTGGTGTCCTATATGTATATGTGTGGATGCATGTGTCTTACACATGTTCATGTATGTAAAATGCGCGGCGCGGCGCGTGTGCGATTCTTGCAAACACACGCTTAATTACAAGTTAATTAACTTCAGCTCAGCGCACGGCGCAATGAAATTCCGATGGAGACGACAGCGAAAAACACCAAAGTCGTGAATTAAATATGAAAACCTTCGGTATTTTCTTGTTTTCGCCACTTCCTTTTTGTCCCGTTTTCGTGTTGTTTATTAAGTATTAAACTTGCGTGCGTGTGTGTCTGGAATGGTAGCGCGTGCGTGTAAGTCCTGTGTGTGTGTGTGGGTGCGTTTGTTAATTTTATGCACAGACGCGCGACTTAAGCATTTCATTGCTGCTTTCAAGTTGTTATTGTTGCTGTTTTAATTTTAAATTAAAGCTGTGATGGTAGATTGTCAACTTATGCGTCAATATGAGCAAAGTTTGCGTGCCACGCAGAAACCAATGTTAAGTTAAGTGTGTGCTTGAAACGCTCTAGAGGCGTGTGCTGCACAGTTCATCAGTCAGTGGAATTACCAGCGCGCTTTTAGTGTCGGAATTAAGAGCAAATAGCTCTCTACGGATGACGGCTTGTTAATACTGATAAAGAAGAAGATGTATATGTGTATTTGTGGCAAGCGAAGAGGATTAACGCCTAACGTTATAAGGTGAAATCGGTCAGATTGTGCCCTACATTGCTACCAAATTAACGTTATCATGAAAAGATGCTTTAATAGCTTCTTTAAGGGACAAAAATAGTGTGACATATAAAGAAAGTAATTATTTTTCACTGATTTCGATTGTTTGTAATTTTAGAACCCACATATTAAAATTTTAAATAGATATCACAAATAGCTTTTCAGTTGCAACCAGTCGGTGCGTGCGGCCAGTTCAATCAACTCCAACAGTTCACCTTCAACCGCATTTTTCGTAAAACTATGCATTTGCTTAACGGATTACTCGGTGACAATCTGATCACCATCAAACTACATGTTCGGATTAGTTCTCCATATAATGACCCACTTTTTCATCGAAATCGAGAATACTAAAATTTCGGTTAAAATTTCAATTAAATAAATAAATTTTTAAATAAATAAATTTTCATTTATTTATATAATATATTTAAAAAAAAAGCTACTGCCTTAAAATATTTATAACCATACTTCTAAAATTCTAACAAGTGGTACAGTCGTTTTCACAGTACTTTAAAATTTAAAAAAATTAATTCTTTTATATTGTTGTTCTTAAATAATCGCGTATACTATACAAATTTCATTCGAAATAATTTATATTACTTCTTTATCAAGTTTGCACTTAAGAAACGCTCAGTCGGGTTAAGATTCCTCACATATGTATGCAAGTCACTTTTTTATTAGTGGAGGATAATTATCTTTAAGCTGAGCGAAAGCTGCTTTGTTCATTGGAAGAATGAACACTCCGAAGTATTTTATAGATCAGTTTCTTGATCCTAATTTKTTGGTATTTTGAATGAAAACTGTGTTCCTAAGATAGTGTGTTAGTCTATGATTTATGAAAAAAATATGTTTTGCTGTTATCGTAAAGCACTGTTAGTTATATGCACATTAATATATGGTATAAGGAATTTAGGAGGCTTAAACTTATCATGCTATGTAGTAAGTAGGTTCGTATGTATATCTTAGTCAAAGTAATGCATAGTAAAAAAATAAGAAAATAAAGCATTGAAATTCTTCCCTTTCATAATTATGAAGAGTTATTTTTAAAGAAATATGAAGATTTTTTTATTTTTGCTGCTGTATGGCTGCTGAAGAACTTCATCCACCTCAATTGGCATTATTTATGGGTTATMATGGGTAGAATAAATTTTTGTACATTCTTTTTTGTACAAGATTTTCTWAAAAAAAGCAAGTCGGATCTTTATTGCCCTTTATGAGATTTGCTTTTTTTCTAATATATTTACAATAAGTTCTGTGTACTTTGGAGTTAATCTATTGCCATTTAGAATAAAAGTTAAAAAAGTACTGGTCAGGCTCTTCCTGAGAAATTATTTAACTACAGTTAGTACCTTCACATAACTGGACAATTGCCATCGTTTCGAAACTAATTCATTTACAAATGGATTATTACAACTTTATTTGAAAACAGATTCCACAATATACATACTTAACACAYCCTTTAGGAATTTACCATAAATTGAACTCTGTTATTAATAAATTTTGGTAATGATTTCTAATTTTTTTTTTTTAGGAACAATGCTAATTACATTTTCTTTGACACGCTAATCAAACACTGGTATATACGATAACTATTTTYGACCTCGATTTGGTCAGCCAACAAATACACTCGTGAACACACACATGCACACTTCTTTGTTGTCATCAGCACAGAGGCGTTTTTGTGGTCATTCACCAGCCGGCTGAATTTCTATTGAAATTTTTTTAATGTGACACATGTCAGATCACGATATAGACCGCAAAGTAAATTGCATTGGCAAATATACTCATATGTGGTATTTGCATACCTGTTTGTATATACCTGTACTTCTGTGGCACTGGCTTGTGCATTTGTGGGTGTGGCTTATCAAACCCAAATCGACAGTATGGCGAACTTAATTTAATCTAAACAATGAAGAAACTGAAGCAAATCCTATTTTTATTTATGCTTGATATTTGTTGTTTAGTTTGGAAGCCAAAAATTATAATAATAATAACAATACTAAATCTCGGTTTTCGAAAATTGTTTTTCTAAAAAGGCTAATATGAAAATATAAAAGATATATGAAATTTTTCTAGAACAATGCGAAGCTTCGCATTAAAATATGGACATATCGGGCACCATACAAATTTCTTTTGTGCGCTCGCTCTCTCGCACTCTTCTCCACATTGCACATGGTGCTTTAGCTTGAATCTTAAAATACTCCTATGGAAGCTAGTTAAACTCTTCCAATTCCTTCGACTTACCTCAAAACCCAAATAGTAAGTATCTTCTGTAGAGACAACCGGAAATTGGCAGTAAAATCAAAAGTTTGTCTTTTCCACAAAATTAATTAAAAAATTCAGCCAGAAGCTTACGCTCTTATTTGAGGTGTATGTTCGAAGAATTTGCTTTTAATTGTAAATATATGTATTAAGCTCACCACACATTGGGAAACATAAAATGCAAACTTTGTACATATATATACATATAACTTTTTCGCAAGTGCAAGCCAATACTTGGAAGGCAGCAGGCATTTTAGTTACAGTGTTGCACATTGCTCTTCTATTTTGCGAATTAATGGTTATGGTGTAGTGTATTTTTAAATTGAAATAAGAAAATGAGGCTTGGAGAAGAAAGAAAAAACATAGTTTAAACCTACTTATGTATAAAATTATTTCAAAGCGAGCTTATATATTTTTGAAATGCTCATAGTTTTATCTGGCCTATCCGTTATACTAAAGTAACGGACATATTATTCAAGAATTTTGTAAGAATTAGTACTTGTTCATATTAATTTACCAATTAAGCGCTTTTAGACTCAGCTAATCGTTAAACTAATTAGAGAAGCAGGCCATTTGATGGAGTTAGATATAAAATAGCCAATTTTGTCTCCTCAAGTTGTACTTGTTACGAATTATATGTTAATATTTGATCAAAACTGCAAGCTCTCGCATTGAAAATTAAGCTGAGGACTCTCCGTTTTTATGTCTGGAAATAGTTTCCAAATAACCTGTATGATAGCATACTAATGTGATCAAATTGAAAGGTGAATTTTTAATGTATACCTCACGTGTTTTGCAAATCAGAAATTTCTGTAAGTTGGTTGTTAGTGACAGCCATGCTAAATTTTACATCAAAATATTCATTAAGATTTGAGATACGGGCCGTTTTGTGAGACTCTAAAAGTGAATTGTTCGATGTCAGAATTTATTGAACAAAGAAGTGCGATAATGCTCCATCTCATACTGCATTTGTTATTCGTGTTCATTTCGCCACATTTTCAACTAATATTGTAATTTGTGTAACTTCTGGCTAATCAACAAATTCACATGACCACTTCGAGGACGGCGTTTTAACTCAATTGAGAATATAAAAGCTGATTCGAAGAAGGCTCTGATGGTCATCACGATGGAGGATTCTTCCAAGTGCTATGGATATAGCGACTGGAAAATTCGTTAACAAAGTTATTTTGCAACGGGAGGGGATTACTTTCCATGAATGGACAAAACTCACTTTTCGATTTGATCCCAGCCCAACTTGGACACATTCTTCTTCTTCTTCATTGGCGTAGACACCGCTTACGCGATTATAGCCGAGTTAACAACAGCGCGCCAGTCGTTTCTTCTTTTCGCTACGTGGCGCCAATTGGATATTCCAAGCGCAGACAGGTCCTTCTCCACCTGGTCCTTTCAACGGAGTGGAGGTCTTCCTCTTTCTCTGCTTCCCCCGGCGGGTACAGCGTCGAATACTTTCAGAGCTGGAATGTCTTCGTCCATTCGGACAACATGAGCTAGCCATAGTAGCCGCTGTCTTCTAATTCGATTGATATCAATATCATCGGCATACGTCAGCATCTGTACGCTCTTATAGAAGATGATACCTTCTCTATTTAGTTCTGCAGCTCGAACTATTTTCTCCAGAAGAAGGTTGAAGAAGTCCCACGATAGAGAGTCCTCGCATCCGGGGCTGTTGGAAGTTTTTCATTGGTATGATTTTTTGCGTGATCTCAAACTCAGCGTACAACCCTGCGGAGGGGATGTTTCGCCTTCTCACTTTAGCTCGCCTTCAAACGGATGTTCTTAGGCTACCCAGAGGATACTTGGTCAAAGACCGGAAGTCGTGAGCTGCTTGAGTCATATGTCATAATACTTGGACACATTAGTTTATCTTTTAACCGAACGATGAAGTATTACAGCAAGTTCTTTTCAGATTTCAAAACCTTCATTTCAAACTAAAATTGAAAGATATAAATGCAGTGAATTTATAGAAAGATAAAAGACTGGTTGCCATAATTGTGCTCGGTTAAGATGAGAGAGTCGCTGTCCTAAGAAATAGAAGGGTTTTGATGATGAGGAACTGGAAGCAATTTCAAAGAAGTCATTTCAAACTATTTAAAACTTTAAAAGTTATTGTCTAATCCGCCTTATAGGCGATAAGACCTAGTCGCCAATTGATAAAATTTGTTTAGAACGCCATTCACTTTGAAATAAAGTATTAATTACTGGAACTGGACAAGAATGAGTCTAATTCTTGGCTGTGAAGCCGTCCGAGTTCTTTAAGGTTGAATCGAAAAGTGCCTGAGAGTCGGGAAGATGATATAGCTTATAAATATAGTATAAATTATATATGCAAAATACTGTTCATGTTTTTCTTAAATAAACGTTCAAATTTAGAATAAAGAGCATTCAAAATATAGTTATAGAAACAAAACAGTAAAGAGTGTCTGGAAGAGAACAAAAAAATATTTTTCTGAAATGATAATTTCATGCCGCCACTACACAACACTACCTATACCTTGCCATCTCCATACTCTGCCAGTAAAATAAGTAACTAACACCCGAGGCCATCAGGGAAGCATTGTCTAGGTTCCTCAGTTGAATAATGTTTAGTTATGAAAAAATTCCTACATATTTTTAATGAGGGCCTTAATGATCTAGGAAACTGTTGTTGTTGTTGTTGTTGTAACGGCAGAATTCTGCCGAGTTGACAGTTCTTGGCCGGATAAAAATCCGGGTCCGTTCCGGTTTTCGTAGACCCGACTGTCGTGGGAACGGATCTAGGAAACTGTCTTTTCCTTTTGTTTGTAGACATTGCTACTAAAGTACCAGCAAATTCTTCGTAAGTTATGCTTTAAGCGATATGCCAAGTAGAACTTAGAACCACACGTTAGGGTAGTTAAGAGGACATTTTTGTTCACCGATTCGAAAGCTGCATCCATTGGATAATTGAGCGGGCGACGAAGCGAAACAAATTTACAAAGTGTTTGCGGGAAGTTTTAAGTACGAATAGAATTTCGACTTAGCCATCCTCGAAAATGTTACAGAAGTGTTTTGTGGTGCCAATTTAATCATCAACCTAACTAAATGACTAACGTGACTCAGTTAATGTCGCGAAGTTAACGAACACTGGCCTCTTGCGTGTTGTTCATCCACCTATTTTATTGACTACGCTACAGAAAAAGTTAAAGAACTGTGATTAAAAACCGTTATGTTAGCAGCAGGAAGATATCAAAGTACCTCAACATCTCTTATGAATGGATTCAAAACATTTGGTTAATGTTTTGGGTATTGAAACTTGCACCTTTTGAAAAAGAAAAAAAAAACGCGTCGGGTAACGGTCTCAAAAGAGATGCTTGAAACGTAGCTGAGGACTCGGTGTGTTAATCTACATATATGATGTCTTAACCGTCCACAAAAATTAGCCAAGTCGAGGAATCTCAATTTTCTAACTTTTCAAAAATTTTGTATAGCGGAGCAATATAAAAAGGAAACCTTTAGAACCTAGTGGCAACTCGATATCTGGCTTGAAATTTCTTTACTTGGTTGTCTGCCAATTTAATACTCGTATAATATGAAGCGCAACCACAGCCTTACATTTTATTTATTTGTGTCCATGTGAAAAGCACGCTTGTGTGCGTTTATTTAAGTGGTCGACCACAATGGCACACAATTGTTTTTATTACGGAAACAATTCCATTTAACTGTTTACCTGTTTGTGAATTGGTGAGCTTCTCTTTTATCTTTCGCTTGTTTCAAGCACCGGCTGCTGATAAGTAAAAAGCACAGCCAGTAAGCACAAACAAAAAACAAAGAGAGATTTAATACACACACATAAAAACATATACATTTGGTTAGTTTAAGCAAACGCATATAAAGCACGGTTTGGTGGCGTGGGTGTCCCGTAAACTTTTTCAACTAAACGCCTTGTGCTTGTGTATGTCACATATGTGTGTGCGCGTGTGTGTTTTCATTTCACTTCATAAACATAACAATAATAATTTCACTAAATCTGAATTTATGCACAAAACCAAACACAATGCGGCCTGTTGCTACTTACGTCCACAACGTTCACAACCCAGCAAACAACAACAACAGCAACAAAATCCTAGAGCAGGCGCAAAAGCAAGCAAATATTGTAGAGATGCATTAACAAAGCGGCAAAGTGTATTTTTCTTCTTTTCCTGCACCTTTATCTTCCGCCCTAACTCGTTTTGCAGAGTAATTGTTCGCCAGCAAACCAGGTGTAAGGCAAAAGCCCAACAAATGCGCTACAAAAGCAACAATAACAAGCCTGCTGCAAAGCCTAAACTACATTCATAATTCTCGCCCACAAACATATCGTACCTACTTGTGTGCGTGTGTGTAGTTGGACAACAAAGGACATCAGCTGCAGATGAGCAACAAAAGTAGTTATCTGTGGAGAGAAGGCCGACCCTTTGAAGGAATTAATTTTGTGTTAGTTTAGTGTTCCTGTAATGAGTTTTTCTCAGTTGTATGCCTTAATGATTCTCAAATGGAAATTCGGATTTAACTTGATTCTTATTCGGGGCTCAACAAGAATTTATCAATATTAATAAACTGACAACTCATCTATTGGGTGGGACTATCATTTAATTATTTAACTGGAATAAAGAAAGAAATACTATCGATTTTCCCAAAACTCAATATCTTCTAACACTATTTTTCAGGGGCATGCCATATAAAGCTAACTGAGGGCCGCGTATAAGGAGAGCGAGGCCAGTTTTGGGCTCGAAATCTCGTTCAAAAATATGCTTTTGATCAAATCCTTTTTGGAGCATATTTCTTGTTATGTCTGCATAATATCAAATATGCATAAAACCGCAAAGATATAAGAACCCCTTAAGCTCTCTTCAGTTACATAATTCCAGCTGACTTTCGTAAAGGTCGAAAGAAAGATCGACCACAACACGAAACTGATACATATGTAGAAATGAAGCAGGTAGCGAGACGAATATATAGACTTAAAAAGAAAGAGGCCGAAATGCGCTAAACATCGAAATGAAGAAATGATTGTAATGATCTTTCTTGCGACTTCACTGGATAGCTGTAAAGCTTCTGTAGAGCTTCTCGTGGGAATTATAGAACTAGAAATATGTTCAAGGTCTTATAAATATTCAAGTGCGCCAGTTATTTCGGTTCGCTTTCCTAATTGGCTTCTCTTATTAGCAACGATTTGCTAGTTAACAGCATAACGCAGCCGTTTCGATTCATCAACTGAACAACTTATATTTAGCTACAACGTTTCTAAATTGGCATTACTACAGCTGCACTTGTAAGTACAAATAAGAATCTTCTGGCTAATGATAGCACTAGAAGCGCTGACTGCGGTGAAACTACACTAATCGAACAAAATGAAGTTCATCCTCGACAGTATCCTTGCTGCTTTCATGAAATTTGAAACTCAACGACTTTGCTAACGAAAATTTCAAAACGCTATGAAAGCCACATATACAGCCACGGAGTTGTACGCACATATATGTCAAGCAAACCTTAGGAAGACAAGCCCTACCACGAGCCAAGTAATAAGTACATGMGTCTGTGACCAGGCAATCAAACATTTGAATTGAATGAATGCACAAAGCGCATTTGTGGAATGCTTTTCATTTACTCATACGCAGGTTATCACCGCATACAACACAAAGATAATCGGTGGGCAGCGCCGGCAAACATCCTTCCAATTGTTGAACTTCAGTGGTGGGTCAACTAGCTGTGTGCATGTGTGCGGGCGGAGAGCAAAGTGCTTAGAGTTCACGAGCGAAGTATCTACGAAATGCAGCTTCAGCAGATGCAATGAGCGAAATTACACATTAAGAGTAGAAGGCGGCGTACAATACTACAAGTGGCAGGCAAATGTAGAAAGTTTCTAAGTACTTAGTACGCAAGTACTAACGGGTTTCACGCATACATTTACTAAAGTAGGGATGAAGTGCACCATTTGGAGAGAAAATAGGATATAGACTAGTGTACATTCTTGTTTTTTATGCCTAGCTTTGCCAGCGTACGTATAAGAATACAATTTTAGGATGTTGACTTCTGGGTCTCAAAAATACCTGATGATTTTTTCGATAATTCTTTTCAAATTTGGTAAGTCTCTTTATCTAAGGAGAGAACAAGAAAAACGTGTTCTAACGGTACAATACTCTTAAATTTTTACACACTTTAGATCCCTCAGATCTGATTTGAAACTTCACAAACCAATCTCAAAATGGTTTCACTCTGAAATTTTTAGTGGTGATTTCCCACTCGCTGCCTGACTATGACCTATGATACCGTCTGATCTTCTATGCGGCTATTATGGTTTGTTATCCCGAGCATAGCCAATTTAAGCTGCTTTCTACCAACTTACCGACAGAAGCAACCAACCGCAAGAACAGTAAAAAGAAAGCATATAGTCAAACAGGCATGAAGATCTGGATGAACACATACACGTTTACATACGTATGTAAGCAGCAGGCCTACATACGAGGTTGGAAGCATTTGAGATGTCGCTGGCAGAGTGCAAAGTGCAGCAACAGAAACTTGTGAAACAGTAGCACTGCGGCAAGGAGGTAAATATGTGCGCTTTAGTATATACAGTGTCGGACAAAACATATTGGACTCATACTTACGAATTACATTATCGTTCTGTAATCTCGCAATTATCATTTTAAGTATAAACAAATCACTCATATATGAAGAATTACTATTTATTTTATGAAAACATACAAAACTGTAGAAATTATTTAACTCCATGCCATTTATACGAAAAAAAACGAAACATATTCAATATTCATTTTGGAATAATTATTGTTATTTAATATTTTGTAGCATAACCACTATTTTTAATTACTTCTCTGCATCTATTTGGCATAGAGCTATTACATTGTTAATAACTTCTTGTGGAATGCGTAACCAGCCTTGTTTTGCAGCTTCAAACAATTTGTTTTTATTTCCATTCACTCCTTCTCTGTCTATCCTTCTAAGATTCTCAACAGGATTGAGATCCGGCGATTGAACTGGCTACTTTAGAACATTAATATTTTGAGCTACGGTCCAATTTCCCACTAGTTTCGACGTGTGCTTTGGGTCGTTGTTGTGTTGAAACGACCATGAAAGTGGCATATTCCATTCGGCATGGGGAAGCATCACGTTCTCAAGGATATCCTTGTAAATGAACCGATCCATAAAACCATTGATTCGATGAAGAGGTCCAACACCAAACCCGGAAAAATATTCCCATACCATAATACCACCTCCTCCGTGCTTAACCGTGCCTTGACAGTATCGGGGATCCAATCGCTTATTTTTTGGTCGGCGAACTCTTCTCATTCCGTGTGAATATTTCATATTAAATTTTGATTCATCTGAGAAAAGAATTGTTTTCCATCGTTTCACTGACCAGTTTATGTGTTCCCGAGCAAATTGTAATCGCTTTATTCGATTTTTTTTTTTTGATATATATGTATATATAACTTGTCAGCCCACCTGCACACGCTCTTCTTTGTACTGTAGGGCTACTAACTTTCAAATTTAAGGCTTTAACCACACGCTCTGCCGACTTATCAGGAAACTTTTTTAGTTCTCTAAGTATTCTAGAATCGTTATGTCTTGTTGTAGCTTTGGATCGTCCTCCACGATGGGAAGTTTTCACAGATCCACTGTCCCTAAATTTCTTTATAATAAAGCTCACTGTTGATTTATTCTCATCAAATTTGTTACAAATGTTTTTTGTGATAATCCATTCTTGTAGTCTTTAATAATTAATTATTTTAATTGAATTGAATTGAAATTGAATTGGCCACTTTTTGTTATTAATTTCTTCGAATAAAGTAAAATTTTTATCGCGTCACAACCTTTTATGTGAAGGTACTTGTTTCAACGAAAATGATGCTGAATTTTATGTCGTTGTTCAATTTGTGCAAAGAATGCAAAATCGTCAGAAAATAACGGGATTTTCGACAGTTATCACGAAAAACTGCGACTAGTCTAATATGTTTTATCGCAGTGAATATTGGGTACTTGTAATTTCTTTCGCATAAAATGTAAAATATTAAAAAAGTTTACATGGTTTTTCATGGTTTCACTAAATAAACAATATCCCTTTATATTTGAGGACTTCTTTTTATATCTAAAATTGTAATTTGGAGTATACGTCAATTTTTAAGCAATAATAGCCATCAGTCCAATGTGTTTTGTCCGACACTGTATATACACATGTGCATAATTGTGTATGCATGTGTGCGTTTCTGCGCAAGTACTTGCCCACCGAACTGACAAAACAATGGAAAGTTCAGCAGTGAACTTGCCACTCACAGTGCGCTTTCACCTAGGGCCGGTGCAAGCTTCTGTATGTTTCCACCTCCCCCACCAAATGCTTTTATGTGTTCAAAGATATAGTTATGTGTGTAACTGTTTGTGCTAGTGGTTAATGCATTTGTTTGCTGGTAGTTGGTAAATGCTTGTCTTTGATTTCATGTGCTATGTGTGCTTCTAATATATAAATTAATAAAACTAACCCAGTGGGTACTGAGCCATCTCTAAGGATTTTTAGTGATCACTACTCTATATTTTCTGACTTTTTCAATTTCAACGCCAAATTTTCAAAGACAGGAGAATAGAGTGTTAAGGTCATGTTTCGCTCGTGTAGGGACTAAGGCCGATTGAAATCTAGGATAGGACATTTCAATTTAAATCAAAATATAATATAATGGGAGAGGTCAATGATTTTGGCTTCGAGCAAAATGTGATAACAAAAATATTAATCAAAATTCTTCTGAACAAAAATACAGTGCCAGGAAAATGTTTCTCCTGAGAACATTAGAAGATGTGGGAACACTCTGTCTCATAGGAGTTGTTTTCCGCTCTTCTTGTTGGTCTAGAAATTGGATTCCCATGATTTTCATCGTGTTTAAGTATTAACCTTGATGTATAAAATTCTTAGTCTTATCAAGAATAACTATGACTCTCTAGTGGACTGAGTAGGAAATATTTTTAGTATACGTTCAAGCATAGTCACTTAAGCGTAAACAGTGTCTCATATTATATTTTCCTTATAATAAACTTTAACATAAAAACTAGTAGGTGGATATGCGGGGTAATGTGAACAGAGCCTTAAATTAGTCGAATAATATCAGAAATTATAACAATACTAGGAGAAAATTTCGATGAAGTCGCCATCCAAAAAAAATATAGCAGTTATTATTATATGATATTATTGTATGAATATTTGAATAAGGAATTGAAAGTATCGCCTGCCAATAGGCACGTACGTTACTACGAATTTTGAAACCAAGTTCAATAAGGTCAGTTCAAAAAATTTTACTAAGAACGGCATACCGGTGCCTCCACAGGCTTACCCCTGTTTAATATCTCGACAAACCGACATTCTTACATTGGTAAATATTTGTCTCCTGTTGTTGCGGTTAGCATTGCGCATTTCCATTTGTGCCAACCTCTGCTTCGTCCTTTATCCTGCTTTTATTTTCATTTTGTCCGATAACTGTCGACTGCACTTTTTCTCAAATGCTTGCACATGCCTTAAGGTATGTGTGTGTGTGTGTGTGAAAGCAAATGAACTTTTGCATTTATCTGTATTGCGAATTGCGAGAAATTTGATAAGGGAAATGTGTTTAAAGTAAGGGAAATTAAAATGCATACAGAGCGAGATTATGTGAATGCAAGCCAAGAAACAAATTAAGTTTTTCTAGGTCCAAAATTTAAAATTGTCGCAAAATATCTAACAGCAAAACATTAAGAATCTAGAAACAGAAAACTGAACTGATAATTATTGTTTATGTTTAACAAAGAAACTAAATAAATTGTTATAAAATACTACTAGACGTTACACTTACTTTAGTACGATAATCTCCAGCAATTGCGTTGAAAAAGCAAAACGTTTGCACTACTTGTCCTCACATACCTCTACATAAACAGACTGTCAAGCTAAAATGTAATTTCTGCCAAGTGCGACATCAGATTTGTGGTCTGCGGTTCCGTCTGATTTACTAAAACATTAGTTGTCACAAAAATTTACTATTGACTAGTTAGTTTGCTGATACTTTTTCGTCTTAATTAAATTTACTTTCAACAAATTGATTTTTGTGTTTATTGTATATTCGGTCGATAAAATTGTGCTGTGCTTTCAAACTTACATGAGGTTATTTACATGTATTCATTCATCGATTCATTTTATTGCTGCTTACACTGCGCTCCATGGTCGGTGAAGTCCACAAGCAGCTCTCCTCTGTCTTGCCCTCTGGCTTAACTTGCTGTCTTATTGCCCTAGAAGTTTGTCAAAAACTTTTCACCACAAAGCAAACGATTTACTGTTTAACTGTGGCCATTTAAAGATTGAGAATTTTTGGTGAGTTTGCGGTTGCAAAGTTGTAGTCTGTTCTTACACTCGGATGATGTCGTCATTACTTGTGACAATGATTTCAATTTAGTAAACAGAGGATATACATATATATCAATGTTTAGGAATTGATTGGCAGAATCGTATAATCAATATGTATAAAAATAAATTGGCTAGAAGTGTTTTAAGCTAAAACTTAGATAATTCTATAACATTGTAGGTTTGTTCGGCAAAGGAATATTATTATATTATAAAATTTATCTGGGAAACCCTTTTTACTAGTAATATGACATAAAATGTAGTTAAATCATAACAAAACCATAAGTTGTAAGAAGTGACTTGATCTTTTGCATGGGCTGAAGGCCTTTTATATTGCTTCTGTTCAATTTCGTATCGACGGATCTGGATGCATATCAATGACATTTGTCTCTAGCCGTCGCTATAAACCATTGTTCATAATTCATTATATGTGACCTGGTCTACGAAAAGGGAGCTAACGAGCGAAAACTAGTTTTCTGGGAAACAGCTGTTAAAAAAAAAAGCATCGCATCTTCCACCCGAATCAACTAAAAAGTGAAAATTGATTTTTTGACACCTGAGCTCACTTTCCGTAGACCAGGTCATATATCATATCTTAATGTGAACTGTTTTACCCCTATTGTTCAATTTTTCAAGCGATCCACGTACGATTTTCATATTTACATTTCAAGTTGCTGACATTACTCTTAAGATACTTTAGTAGTTTCAAGAGGTTTCAATATTTGTGAGGATAGCTTTTATACTACATAGAGACTAGGGTCTCTCACGTATTTCTTCTTGACATACTTTATACGTATGCACTCTTTTCTGAATCTGACAATCAATTTACAGGTATATATTGCAAAGACCGTGCAATTTTCACTCAACCTGAAATCTTTGTGTGCGTTCGCACATTTGAAAGTGGAAACTAAATCATCAAGTCGAGGGTTCAATAGTCTTAACCAGATGGCATAACATAGAGATATAAAACTTGAATGTTTGTATATCTATCAATTTGTGCGCTACAGTGCTTTGAAAGAAGACCACTCACTTACCTTTAACGGTATCACTGCTGAGTGGTTTTAAGTTAACTTTGAGTGGTTTGAGGCAAACACACACCAATAATTGCAATTGCGTTTGGCTGTGTGTCTTTTGAGAAGGTTTAGTGCAGACTACGAGATAAAGTCATTAGGTTAACTGTTGTCAACGGGACAGGCGGAATATGAGCAAAGTGTCGAATAGTTCATTGGCGATTGATTTTACAAATTATATTTGTAGAGGAAAGAGTACACTTTGCGATGAGCGATTACTTGTATGAAACTGGGGCGAGACTTTAAAAATTATACAATGAATTTGTCGTTAATTAAAACTACGTGTGAAACGCAAATATTTGCAAGTTTCAAACTATAAACAACCGTCTGCAACATAATACTGTCACACACACACACACACACCTCAGTGATCACAACAAAACAACACACCTAAAGTACAAATGAAATGTTTAACATTCAGAAAGGACCACCAACAAATCCAACTCCGACTGGCGTCTGGTAGCCTGAATGGGCAACGATCCGCATGCCTGTGATTCTCATAATGCACAGGAGTGCAGAAACACACACACACAACCATACATACATATGCACATACCTACATGGAGGCAGACGCCAGCAAAATTTGCTCATTATGATTTCAAGTCAAATGAACTGCGCATATCAGATGTCAAATTGGGTCGTCACATTGCGCACAAACACACGCCGAGCACACGAAATGATATGTGGAGGCACAATTACATACTCAAATAAATGCTCTCTTAAGGTATGTTTGTGTGTGTGTGTGCATAAATAAACGTGTAAATATGGCGACTTGGTTGGCGGGGTTCCCAGATGATCTGGCGCTGCTGCGCTGGTGCACACGTGAACATGTGTTGGGTAGTGCGTGTACGTGAGTGTGTGTGTGTGATTCACATCTGGAATTTAATGGTGGCTGAGAAATCATAAATATGTATGTATGTGTTTTTCTTCATTTACCAATGAGCACGTGTGTCTATTGACTTTTCACAATGTTCAGCGGGGGTGGCGGGAGTGATAATTAGACGTATGCATGTAAATTAATTTTACTCGATTTTAACTTACTGCTGGAGGGGAATAAGACGCTTGTGTACTTGGGAATTGAATAACTGATTGCATGCAGTTCGGAATTTTAACTTATAAATGCTCTTTATTTATGAAGATAAATTCTTGCTGCAGTGCGAAGAAACAGCGAAGGAAAAGTCGTAGACGCTGCTGTTGTAAATTTCTAAAGATTTCAGAAGGTCCGCATAGAATGAAGGGAAATATCAACTATGATCGGCGAATGAGTTTCAAAACACAAAAACGATCTCGTGAGGAACCAATCATCTATTTCTTCCAGTAAAATTTCTAAAATATGTAATAAAATTTATTCTCAGGCGATTCTTCCAGCATTTTTGGAATAAAAATAAGTCCTGCTTGAAAAGGAAGGAAATTAGAAACAGTAATTTATTAATCCGAAATATTAGTTGACGAGTAGAGAGCTTACACGGCTTTTCTTATGTCCCGAACTAGAAAACTTTCAAAGCCCATGTTTGAGATATCTCCAAAAGATGCCTTCTGAACGCATCAACCGCTTTTTCAGGTGTCGAAAAACGTTGCGTTTTTTTCAAATGGGAATAAAAAGAATTATTCGGTGACAAGTCAAGACAATGTGGTGGATGAATCATAATGTCGATGTTTTGAGTGCTCAAAACTGCCGTTGTTTCGGTCAATGTGTGAGAGTTTGCATTGTCGTAGTGAATACTTATCCGCTTTCGGCGGTTGGTTTTTCTGATTTCCGAGAACAAATGGTTGTGTATCCCGCAGAGCTTACTGTTCTATGTTGTTCTATGTTGTTCGGGTTTTTCCAAAAATTGGAAACCATTGCTTGGAAGTGTTTGGTATACCAACATTTTTGCAGGATTTTGTTGTATAATGAGTAATATGAATAATTTCCGGAATAACAACTGGTTTTGGACGACCTTCACGAAATTCGTCTTGGAGTGATCGATGACATATGTAGATTGGATTCACCATACCATGGACGAACACTGAATTTACTGAGATGCACTGTTACTGAGATAATACACGTCGAAAGTTGCGAAAAAAAAACGCCCGAAAGTGTTTGCGATCAAGTTGAGCTTTTTGGACGAGATGAATATTTCTGTTGCTTTAAACAACTCAAATAGCTGTCGTATGTACATATGTATGTCAAATATGCTCTGAGTATGTCCAACATCAAAACTAACAAATTTTACGCAAAGTAGTGAGTTGCCAAATTACTACACTAGGGTTGCCAAGTTCCGAAATATAAAAGGAAACCTACGTACGGAATTAAACTTTTACTTAGGGGATTATAAAAACTTTCAAGTGAGTCTGTAGAGACTGATTACGGCGACTCCGACAAATTATCACCTTCTTCGGAAGAAAAAAGCGTCTATAAAATTTTAGATCGATTTCTCAATAACTATGGGACTAATTCGCTCGATATTTGTTTATTCTAGGTATTACACATTTCGAGTGAAGCTTAATACACCCTTTTAAGGGTATGAATATCTATAACTGGAATATCTAAGAAATTTTGAAATTGTAGTAGCAGGTAGTTTACCGGTCGACAGGTCAGATTTAGGAATATCAGCATGCTGTGCGATGTTTTTGGGTTCTATTTATGTTAAAAACTGTTCGCCAGTTTTCACTGATTCGTCTTTAAAAATAGTTCGTAATCCTGTACATGTACATATATGTACATTTAGGTCTAAAAAGACTCACTCAGTCTAAGATTGTTATTTCAGAAACTAAAGCTTCGCTGTAATAATTATTGAGAGTTTCACTCACTGTCACGATAAAGTGTCAAAAGTATGTCTTTTCATATACAAATCAGACGAGTTTTCCAAATTTAAACTAAATTTTTCTTTATACTGTGCTTAGACTGCTAAGCGGCAATCCATAGAAATATCCTTTCCTAAAACCTGTCAAAGTGATTTCCTTCCCAGCAAGAGTTAGCAATTAGTATATTCGACCGAATAACATTTTCCAGCAAACTCTCGACATTTTTAGTGGCTTCAATTTTCTCGTATTTAACATTCAATTGGTGTCAATTTAGCGGAGATAGAAAAAAGTCATAATTGACCCAAAACACTG
The DNA here is from genome assembly GCF_001853355.1 of Bactrocera latifrons. Taxonomy (NCBI): domain Eukaryota; kingdom Metazoa; phylum Arthropoda; class Insecta; order Diptera; family Tephritidae; genus Bactrocera; species Bactrocera latifrons. The sequence goes on along the minus strand of NW_017536990.1, from coordinate 1,794,503 downwards.
ACCCGATTATGTGCGCTTTAAGTGTTCATTAAGAACAAAAATGATAATCGTTCAGCAATTAAATGTCACGCTGGCTACAAAAGCGAGCTATTAGCGTTTTTCGCAAATACCACACACACTCACACACATACATACATATGTATGTACACATACTGCAATAGTTTGGCGTAAAAAAGTAGTCATTATCTGATGCACATTGCGCAATGCCACAATGAGATATACATACACATAAATATGTAAAACATATCTGTATGTATGTATGTACACACCATATATGTGAAGCTGGTTGCCATAAAACGTTCGATCCGTCTCGCCACATAAGCTATTGTGCATTTAGATATACTATATAGTACATCTGTACATATGTATGTGGCACCGAATCGGAGTCTGTGAGCATTGCGAGGACATTGCACCGCATCCACACTACAGATCTATGCATGTGTGTTTGCATGTGTATCTGGGTGTAATTGTAAACTTATGAGTTTATTTTATGCGGTTGTATACAACAGCAAAAACAAGCTGAAGACCATAAAATGTGCTGCGAACAACCAGAAACATACAGACCGACTCGTCGATAAACAACGTGAAAGTCAGACAGACATACCGACAGATAGAGGGAGAACATGCAGACAAATAAACAATTGGTGGAGTAACCCTGAATAACCCCGGAATAATCCAAAACGGCTATGCTTTTGCCCGTTCAAATTCGTAACGCTTCCATGGTCTTGTGCGTTTGAAGCTCTTGCCAGGCAGTTGGTTGACTGCATTGCGTGGGAGTGTGGATGGCAGCAGTGAATAGAACAAGCACTCTCACACATCCATACATGCCTTTTTTATGGATCATTGCCGGTTGTGCGCAATGCTGTTGCCTTTATAAGTTGGAATATTTTTATTTCGTTTTTAGATATGCTCTGGCAGACCTAACATGTTTGGATGTAGGTTGATTACAATACGATCGCTGTTTTTACCAGTTACGCAACTTCCAATTTGTGTGGCATGAAAAATATTATTGTGCAAAAAATTGCAATTAAATGACAACAGTGAAATAATAAAGTGTCTGTTAAATGCCGGAGAGAGTGGTGAGGTGGATAACCTTTCAACGCTGCCACATCGCAAAAGTTCTGTAGAAATACATATGTATGTATGTATGTATGTGTTTTAATTGGATTGCAATTTACATTTTTAATGTTTTTCTATTTACCCACCTAACTCTACCCATTTATTTGCAGAAGCATAGACTTCTGTGCCAGAAATATCGTTACATTTACAGAATTTCAGTACAAAAGCTTTAAAATAATTGATTCTGTTTTGAAACAGAGTTATTTAACTTACTTCCCATATATGGGTAATTGTTGTGGACGAACTTCAAGTATTTTTGGCATAGAACTACAGTTACTAATTTTAATTATCATAATGGCCGATATATGCGGTAAAGACTCACCAGGTTGCTTTGTTTTTTGCCAAGGAAAATCATCAAGATATCTTAATTTTAACTCAAGTTACATTTTGCACGGACGGACGGGAGGACAGGCCATTACTCGGATTTCAATTTTCATCTCCTTCAAAGTAATTCCCTCCCGCTACAATGCCCTTATGGCAACGAATTTTCCAGTCATCATAGCACTTGGAAAAAGCCTCCGTCGTGATGGCCATCAGAGGCTTTTTCGATTCTTCGAGATTTTAAATTTGCTGAATAACCAGAAGTTACACAAAGAAAAATCAAGCGAATGCGGTGGTTGTGGCACAATATTAGTTGCAAATGTGGCGAAATGATCACGAATCACCAATGCAGGGTGAGATGGAGCATTATCGCACTTCTTTGTTCAATAAATTCAGACATAGTAAAAATTGAAGAAATCACTTTTAGAGCCTCACAAAACGACGCGAATCTCAATTATTAATACATATTGTTTGTCAAAAAAGTCTTGCGGTATTTTCGCTATTCGTCGCATCGGGTCCTGCTATACCTGTTTGGAAAGCTCATTTCACGCGCTAACACGTGTTTGATTGATTGTCGTTTCTTTAAAGTCGTTCGTGAGTTTTAGCGCCTCAAACATGGAGCAAACTAAAGAGAAAATACGGCATATTTTACAGTACTACTACGATAAAGGCAAAAATGCATCTCAAGCCGCCAATAAAATTTGTGCAGTTTATGGACCCGAAACAGTTTCCATTTCCACCGCACAACGATGGTTTCAACGTTTTCGTTCTGGTGTAGAGGCGGTCGAAAATGCGCCACGCTCCGGAAGGCCTGTCGTTGAAAATTGCGATAAAATCTTTGAATTTGTCGAAAGAGACCGGCATAGTAGCAGCCGTAGCATAGGTCAAGAGCTGGGCATGAGCCAACAAAAAAAATTTTATGAACAATTGCAAATTCAATAAAAATACCGCAAGACTTTTTTGACAACCTATTATTTTAACATGAATTTAGCATGACGTCACTAACAGTACTACCAACTTACAGAGAAAAATTACCGATTTCAATTTGATCACAGTACGATATAATTTGAACACGAGCAGTCCAGCATTTTCGAGGACAGTTTGCTCACCGACTCTGAAACCCACTAAGGAAATAAGAATATTCTATTCGATATTTGTATTTTAAAAAGATTGGATTTCTTCAAATTCTCAAACAGATGCACAAGTAGCGGTATATATTCTAATGACTAACGGTTCTTTGAAAATTAGGGACTTGAAAGATGGAGACTTTCATTTATTAAATACAGTAGTATTCGATTAGGTCAGGTTAGGTGAGGTCAAGTAAGTTAAGATGATGAGAGATCACACTTAGACAGTTGTGTATAGTCCTTTATAAAACCAAACGAAATTGGCAAAACACCTTGAGACAATTACAAATCTGCTTACGTGGTTTATTTCTGTTTCCTCTATATTACCTGGATGTTTTAAAGTATAAGATTCAAGGTGGTTTTACCTTGATCTGTCAAAAGCCATTTTTGTAATGAATCGGTAAGGAATGGCTCATTAAAACTGTGCTTGCTATTCGAAAAATGATGCATGATGCGGTAGAATAATCTTTTTATCATAATTGAATATTCTAGAAGTGCGAAAAACCCTTAAATGATCGAGCGCTCTGAGAGTACAGCAAATAACGAAAAATAAGGAGATTTTTCTTAAGCGTACCAGCTTGTCCAACTATTAGTCATTTCCTACCATTTTCATCATGAAATATACTGGAGCAATCTACTCATCATAACCCTTTAAAATTTGCATACATATGTGTATATAATACACTGATTGGAATACAATAGTACTGTAATTAGCTACTTCGTGCTCAAACTGAAAATTCATTACGTCATTAACACACACTGACAGCCGCCAATCAACAGTTATTAGCAGCTTTCAAATGTGACAAGTGAACATATTCGTCTGCATTGTTTCCACAAACTCGCATTAAATCTGCTGTAAACAAAGCAAATATCGAAACGAATTAAATCAAATTGACTATTTAATGCAAAAGTAATGAATATTATTGATTTGTCGCACTCGATTCCCTCACCTCCCTCTCCCCTCACTTCTCACCGCACGTCACATTGCGAAAGTGTCACAATTCAATGCAAATTAGTTGCACTTTAGTTGCAAATCATTCGGCTACGCCGCTCGACGCTCGAGCATTTGCTGCCGAATGCAATCATGCAATCGCAGCGCATTGAAGGCTCAGGTACTCATTCACTCGCGGCACTTAATGAAGTCAATGCACTCACTCAACGCGCAGTTCGAGTGCTTAGGTGCGAGCTTTAGGGGGGTGAGAGAGCCACACATTCTCTGTGTGTGTACGGACGCCTATCGGCTGGTATGTGGGTTAGTGTGCGCGGATCGCTATGCATTCACCTGAATTCAAACAATTTAATTAACGGTTCTGCCACTAAATTTAATTGACTCGCACTAATTCAAAACTCATTGAGCTCTATCACAGCTTGCGCACTTATGCGGTTGACGCTGCCAGCCATTGTTCTCGTCCAAAATGGTGACACATTACATTAAGTGCATTTTATCACAAATAACGAGCTATTCATATCGACGGCACGCTAAATTATTCGCAATTCGTAGTTTAAATTCGATCAACTTTACTGTCGTTTCATTATTTTGGTCGAAGAGTTTTACTTTAATGGCGGAATAATGGAAAACGAGAAAGTATTTTTAGTGCAGCCAAATATAAGAACAATATAAAAATCGATAATAACAGATACTGTTGGAAAGTATACTATAAATAGGGTAAGAACTTTAAATGTGTAAATTTTTTTTTTAGCGATTTAAGCAAATTCAGCACAAAGTTTTGTTTAATTTCATCCACACTTCTGTAATGATGTCCTGGATATATCCCATAGGAGTTAGTAAAATAGTCATACTCAGCTCTGGAGAAGATATGGATCGAAATTACCCAACTTGGGGTCGAATGATATTATATCGTCAGTAACGACATTATAAACCCACCCCTTATCTGCAATAACAATGAGTTAGATAAACGTGGAATATCCTACATTGCCAAGCAGCTCTTTTGCGATCTCTACTCGACGTAGTGTTTGCAAAAATATTCACGTTTTTTGTTGAGAGTCTGTTATTGACGCCATCTGTATTATTTGTTTTTTCTAACTGAAGAGTTATGTACATAGGTGATTTGGACTGACGTGAAATCAGTATAAATCTGACAGAAATTTGACAATGAAACTGATTAACAACACTTAATAGAATCAGTTGTAAATGAAAAAGGGCTGTCACACTTTGCGTTGCCTAGTTTATATTACATCTTAAGTAGCTCATAGGCTATAACTAGTTCATATCACCACATTATGTCTTTGATTGCTATTCTGAAATCTTTGAAGGTTACCATCGTAACGAATTCGATGCGTTACATGACATCCTGGTATGCAGTAAGCATTGGGTGACTTTCGAACCAGTTTTTTAAGTTTTCTAAGGTTCAAATGATCTTTCAAAATGATATGCCAGTGCATATCCTGCCAATATTTCCACGATTCCAGTTTTTTATTTTAATTGTCGTGTTGATGACCGTCCTGGACGCCGTTAACAGATTTCCGACCCTCTTTGAATAATTTGTACCAATCAAAGCCCTTGCTCGCCACCAAAAGTAGATTGATTCCACCAAATATTTTTTATATCCTCAGTAATATTTACTTTTTGGCTGATTCCAACTCTTATAGACATACTATTAAAGTAAATCAATTCTTTAACTATTAACCTTAAGCTGTTACATATTTATTTTTAGTACATATTGAAGTGTTTAATGTTTTGGAGACAAGAAAGTCGCCTATATTTTTCAAATCCAATGTCGCTAGGTACTAAAATTGATTATATGCTATAAACCGACCCTCTTTCCACCAAGAACGCTCTACTCTCCATTGAACGACATTGCAATTATGATTCTGGTAACATTAAATGAAAAGCAGATACTAAAAAATACGAAAGAAAACTAAAATAATATTATCATTAAAATGTTAAATAAGCGACCAAACAACAGGTAGTCAACAGCGTTGGACGCGAGCTTCATTTTCTTTTGCATCAAAGAGATTCATTCCTCAAACAGACAGTTAGCTGCCTTCCACTGGCCGCCAGGCAATTGTGTGATTTTGAAAAACAATCTCAACTGCAAAAACAAGTATCACATGGGGCACGAAGACATAACGGTACATAACGGCAAATGGCAATGGCAAAGAAAAATTAGTACATTTAAGTAAGAAAACAACTTCTTCTAATAGCCAAGTTATGCAAAGTCTTGTGAAAAAACCTGCGGGCCAAACTTCTGTTTGATGGATGGCCGAATAAATATACCATATACATACATACATACATACATACATGAAGACAACGCAGTGCTGTGTCATCTCTCAGCGAAATTATGATTAAATGAAAAGATTTCCTAAATGCTAAAAATGCCCGGATTAAAGTAAACGGAAAAGACTGCTAGAAAAACAAAACGCATATTTTGTATTTTATGGATATAACCTATGTAACGAGTGCGCGGTGTGAGGAGGTATTTGGGGTGTGGACGATTGTGAGCTCAGCGACTCTGCTTTTGATGCGCACTTTTCTAAATGGACTTTCATTGCTGATATGTTTTCAACAGGGTTTTATGAATTTGAAGTTAAATTCGCTGCAGGCTATTTTTGGTAATGTCTGGCAAATTGCATTAAATATTTCCTTATTTACCAAAGCATTGGTAATATGTATTGAAACTCCAATCGACGGAAGGAAACCCACATTGGTTTAGAAATCAGGAAAAAATGGCTAAGTAGTTGTTTTGATGCATGAAAAGTTTATTTCCAACTAATTACCCATAAATAATAATGAAAAGCTCTTGCAGTCAGGAAAAGTGAAAGTGAACTATGAAATATTTGTCAAAATCCACATTTATAGTGCGATTGCTTTCATCTCACGGCAGCACCGAAGTTGTAATACGCTTTACGCTGCTGTCTATGGAAATGTTGTGATTCCTTACGAGGAATTGATTTTGCTCCTTCAGCTTGCATGGCAGCTACATGATGCAGTGGTCAGATATCGAAAAAGTCTCGCAATATATTCACATTTACCTACCTACATTCTTCATATAGACCCCATCGGATCGGAATATTATAATTTCAGCTATTAATAGAGCTTCAAAATCTCTCTCGACTATCAACAAGTTATTCAACGTATGAAGGTTCTCTCCATCATTTTTTTAAGACTGCATCTAATTTTAGCAAAGATGGTAATGCTTATAAACATATACATTCACACAAATATAGCGCACATATTCATCAACACACCGGCACACTCTCTGCAGAAATGTGCGTAACACGAAAATTGTCACTTTCAATTTACTTGTATAAACTAAAGTGGCGAAAGCAAGCAGGCAGCGTACAGAAAACGAAAAACCAACAAAAAAAGCGAGTTAAAAACCGAACTTTTAGTTTACATAAAATGAATTGCAGCCGAAAGTTGGGGCATCACTGCCATCAGCAACGCTGTTGTCATTGTATGCGATGAAGATCGACGAGCGCAAAAAGAATTCGACTACGGCGAGGGGAAAGTAGTTTGAGTAAACCCAATAATAGTTGGCACAAGTGACATTTATGCGCTTGGGAGGCGTTGATGTGGCACTCGAAACTAAGCCAACTCAACTTAACTTGCACAACTTCAGGCAAAGTTGTGCCACAACTGGCGGCACTACCAAATCAACACCTCCACTTGAGCACTTGAGCCGCCGCCATAGCCGCACCCAGCACGCTCACACCCAAATGCCGCATACAATATTATCCGATCTGGCAACAAGTTGAGTATTACCGCACTGTAGCCCCCAAAGAGAGTGGCGCCACTTTTGTGCCGAAGTTGAAGTAATAAGGATTTTAGTTTGCATAACTGCTTCCCCCGCACAAAGCTTCGCCTTTCCTGTGGCGTTATTGATGCGGTATTGTAATTTTTCCTTTTTTTCTCCACTTACTCTTATGTTCCTGCACATTTTTATTACTCTCTTTTTTCGATTTCGAAAGTGATAAACTGTTAAGCAGTTTTCTGAGTAAAAAAAAGACCAAGTTGTTGTTTTAGTTAATAGCTCAAATGGCATCCAAAAGCACTTTGAGTTCTTTCAAAAGAATAAGACTAGTATTTAGGTAAGTAATGTGCTTCAACTTTGTGTCTCTAAGGCTGTGCTTAAGCCGGATAAGAATGTAGTGCCTTGGTAGCAACACATTTCCAAAAAGTTATAATCTAGTCTTAAAATCCTTGAGCTACAGAAAACATTATTAACAGTGATCACCATCTTATAAACAGGAACAAGTTTCAATAATCACTTTAAGAGGATGCTTCTTCTTTAATCCGCAGTAGTAACTCTTATATCTTTACTTTTCTTCACCACAATTATCAATCAAGGTAATCCTATATATAAAATAGAGCTTCTTACCGAATTTTTGAAGCTAGTAAGGTAGAGACATGAATCTAAATCCAACAACCGTAAATATATTACTTTTATTGTATTGAAATATATTTTCGTAGCCTTCTAAAGAAAGAGACCTCTTAGCGAGACTGCAAATTCTAAGATCTCGCTTTGAACAGTCGGGGGAAGTTGGTCGTAACCAGAGAGTTTAGAAGGTAAACCGTCATAACTGACGACTGCAACTAGGCACAAGAAAGTATGACTGACTCCGGGCAGGAGGGACTTGTATGTCTTTTAAAGATTCTCAAACGTCTTTGCAAATAAATAAAGTTTAGGAATTCAGGAGGATAAATTGGTTAATAATCATGATAAAGTATGAAAAGACACAACCGAATCATAATCTGTTGGCTTTGCTCTATCCTAACAAAAAGTTCATTGGGAACGTTGGTCCGTTGTGATACCCACAACTACTATACGGATATTATAGATTATAAGACCCTCATAAATCTACAAAGCGCATTGAGCCTATACAAATTTTGTTGGACGAGTAAAGCCAGCTTCGGCTAGGAATCCTGGTTCGCCGAAGGAAAGACTGTCGTGATGTTGCAACCTCAGTTTTGCAAAGACTGAACAGTGGAGAAGAAAGTGTGTGGATATTTTCGAATCATCATCTACAATAAAAATTTGACAACTTACGCACGACAAAATTTTTGGACTTACCGCATGAGAGCCTATTGAAGAATGCCAGTAAGAACCCCTACGACTGAGTCAAGATGAAATTCTCTATAGGCAAGGTAAGTAGTAGATCTCCTGCATTTTACTCTAGCTCAAAAGGATATTAGAGTCGTACAGGAGCTGGATCGCGACCTGTGCCTGATAGAGGCACGCTAGGTCCATTGGTCCAGTGTTAGAATACAAAATACCAACGGAGATTCAACCTGGTTCCATTCCGATGTGAGCGACACAAGAGTGCATCCTGTGGCAAGCTCATCGGCTTTAACAGCGATTCCGCTTTAGCCTGGCAACCAAACGAGTCAGATAACGAAGTAGCTTGAAGCCATTACTGGGGTGATTTTGTTTAAACTTGCCAAAAGAAAGGTTATATTTATTTAGGTTACCATGAAAAGTGGCTTAAAATACCAATTGGGGGGGAAGATATTTCCAACGTAATGAGAAATTTCTGTGCACTTTGAAATCTGGTAGACAGATGGTTAGAACTCATATAGGACTACGGAACATGAAAACGAGCAATTTCGAACTATGTATGCTCTTGAACTTTGTAAAGTTTAATGAACATGGATGCGCTCTCAAGACATGAATGCCGACGTTGAGGATGAAAATCGTGTATGGTAAAAGAGGAGGCAAGACCCCATATGAGGCTCACGTGTAGACTGTTATGCATATGACTAATCACAACAAAAATAAAATAATCGACAGCAGAGTAATTAAGAGTACATCAAAAACAGCGAGTTATGAAGAAACAAAGTGAACAACAACAAAAGGTATTCTTTAAGCAGAAGAGCCGCCGCCTGAAGCCTCGGGTTATACACCAGACATACGCAACATCACCAGCGACGACGCAACTGCAAGGCAACGAAAGCAAAGCATGCAACGCAGAACGCAAACACGAACACACATTGTATATTACTGAGGGTGCAGGGATGTATTTCCGATCAAGGGGAGCAGTGGAGCCGTAGGGGAGTGAGTACGACATCGATTGGATTACCATCTGAGGCAGCAGCACAACATCAAACAAATCACAAATGGTAAAATGCAGATGCACGCCATGCGAGGAAATGTTACATTACGAGGGTGGGGGCGAAAGGAAGTTGCACGTAAATAATTGAAGTTTTTCTCGAAATTTAAAATAACAAAAACAATTACCAACAAACAATACAAGAGAAAGTTAATTAATTGTGCGCACTGTTGACGAAAAAACAACTGTACAGCAGCGTGTAGCATGTGCCTGTGGCAAGTGAAGTCCAGAGGGGCAACAAATACGAACAATGTGGATATTGACGCAGCGTTGATGGATGCATTGTTTACACACAGCACTGAAGCGTGGCATGTGCACACAAACACAAATGTATTTAGTAGCAGAGCTATGCGGCATGCAACATGTAGCACACGTTGTGTTTGTTGCTTGTAAACATTTTGAATTTACGAGTTCAACACATAGGTTAAGGTTGGAGGCGGTCGCAACGAGCAAGCGATCAGCGAACGTCAATAATCTCCACGAAAATAGATGATATAAACAAAAACAACAACAACCGGTATGCGGTTAATGAGAGGCCAAATGTTGAATAAGAGCAGAGAATGCGGATGTTGCTTGTTAGATGATGAATGACTAGGTGACTTGTTAACATACACAGGCAGCAGATGTACACTACTACATACACATAGTGTAGACACATACAATATACTATGGAAATATGAATATTAAAGGAGTTGAAGCCATATGCGTATGTGCAAGGCGCAGAAAAGTTCAAGGCGATGTAAAGAACGCAGAAATACTACAATCACAGAGGAAAAAATTAAAAGCAACAACAACAATAGTAACAACAAACACTGCGCTCTGTATGTATCATTAGTGGAAGGCGAAAAAGCATATACCGTCACCATTGTTGCTTCGCCTTTTATTGTTGTGACTATTTTGGCTGCATTTTGCTATTGTTGTTGATTTTTTCTTGCTATTGTTATATTATATATTTTTTTCCCCCTCCATTCTATAAATGTTACTTTGGCAAAACATGCGAATAATTTGAAAAATTTGCCAGCGGCGAAGTATGCCAAAGAAAATAAAACGGTAATAGGTATACATACATAAGCATTTATATATATGTGTATATGTGCAGTGATATGCAAAGGAGAAAACGCTGACAAAAGCAGGACACGAAAAAATAAGCAAAAAGTGGAAGCAAAACTGTCAAAAGAAGAGAACACTTCACGATGCACGCGCAGGCGGCGGGGAGCGCAAGCGTAGAACCGTATAATACGCGTACAACAACAAGACTGTGAGCAGAAAACGGCTTAACTACCTACCAACCAAACACAAAGCAAAGCAAATCACAAAAAGCCAACAGCAGCAACAACAAGAAGAGCAAAGTCCTAAATGACAAAATTTTCAATGTTTTCTATGGAGCAAGGCTTGTTAATGCTTAACAAGCCTCAAGTAGCAACAAAAACAAACAATCATGCCACCCACGACAACAATAAAGAAGCAGTCCACCAGCGACAAGGGAGAAAAAATGCGCACACACACAAACATGCACCGCAGAGCAGTGGAGCGCGCCAGGCCCGAAAAGCATTTCAGACAATGCAAAGAAAACAAGTTTTGCGTCCTGAAGGACAAAATTTCATTCTCCCCACGCTATGCGAATGTATGTATGCAAATGTACGTGTGGGTGTGTGCGTTCGCTTGCCCGTGGCAAAAAATGTAACGGCAGCAGCGGCACTAGCATCGTTGCCGCATAACTGGGCTCAGCGGGACAAACCTTAAATTCCAGGCTGCTTTCTAAAGATAACAATCTTTGCCGTTGCTGGGGCAATGTGGGTGCTGCCCCGCAACCATGACAGTGACAGCGTTGTCGAATGCGAAAAATAGAGAGGCGATTGTGGAAATTGCTGATTTAGGCAGGCTCTAGTGGCAAACGTTAAGGCGCTGCTGTAGAAAAAGTGTTGTGACAGGTTTTGTCGCAAATCTGGTTAAAAGTGGGTGCAAAATAAGACAACAAAGAGATTGTGATAAATATTTTCGATCTAAAATTAAAATATTATCAGTGAATAGAAAACCTCTCTTGTCTAGATTCGATGAAAATCGTAAGATTGATTTGTTGCTATTTGTGGGCGAGGCTAAAAATACCCAGCGTGTCCCAACGAAATGGGTTGTAAATATATCGCCTTCTAATAATAGGTGGTAAAAACTTAATTTTGAATGTATTTTTAGATTATTGTTAACGCTTTGAACTGTCTTGTGTACATATGGATATAACACACATAATGGTCAATCTATGAGTATTGTAATTCGGGAGAACATTTTTGTGATAACAACATGCCCTTTTGTCAGAAACAGGTATAATTAGGCAAGACTTTATGTTGCATCTATCGGCCAATATGTAAAAAATCCCAATTAAACTCCTAAAGAAGCTCTTTCTAAAACAAATGTCCTTTCTTGTCTGTGATTGTAAATGTAGTGCATATTGTGTACAACGCTTCCTACTTTTAATTTAAATATGTATGAAATCTTGTGGGAGTATAGTTTTTTATAATCACTTTTAAGTATATATATCTGGACCTCCATTTAGGTAGAAAGAAGACAAACTACGATACGGACAAATTGCTTTGGTTTTAAATCAGATTCAACTAGGGTCTTAATGACAAGCTATAATGCAAGCTAAGCCCAAACCATAAAAAAAAAAAAAAAAAATTAATAGTAATAATAAGAAATAAATAGAAACAAATGGAGAATTTCGATCCAAATTATAAAAGAAGAACCCTGTAACGGGAGCAAATAAAATTCATTATGTGTCCCCAATTTCTCAGCATAGCATGCCACGGGTTATAGAAAATATCCATGCCATCCTGGTCATATTTATTCACAAAGTTGAAAAAGTGAAGAACTGAAGTGTGTCCTACATAAAGGTTTTAAAGTTACTATTTTGTACAAAAAATAGGAAGACTGTGCTCATAATTTGAAAATTCTTAATTTATTCTTCAAAATCTATGTCGCCTCCCCCCAAAATAAACCCCCTTGGTCCGAATACACTTGTGCTAATGGTTTTTCGAATTCTCAAGACATTTGTTAAGGTATCGCAAATTACGCATAACACTTACATAGTGTTCCTTGTTGGCAGTTTGGCCGGTCGGATAATTGAAGAACAGTCAACATTCGGCTTCGGCTCACCTATGCCCCGATATTCGGCCGATTGATCGCCAGTAATCATACGTTTCATGACATCCGGACCATTACTTTTTCGGAAAGCATTGTTTCACAGACGTTAATGCGAGAATGGTTTTTAAAAAAATTTGAGTTGGAATCAATCGCGTCTTCGCTATCCTTAAGCCCAAATGATCTTTCAAAATGGTTTTCAGTGATCCTACCGATATTTGAACGATGCAGTAAGATCTCTGACTGTTAATGTCAAACACAAATTCCTTTATTTTACTGACGACCTTCTCTGAACAATTTGTATCAAAAAAAAAAAAAAAAAAAAAAACAATTATAACCGTATGTTATTTCCAACACTCTGAACTTCTCGACACAAGAAATCGATATCGCACACAAAATTTAATGGGGCCGGAATTGTTGAAAATCGCCAAATGTACTTTATGTGCTTCAGAAAGACAAACGCACACTAACCCATAATGACGATTTTGATGAGACACTGACAGTCATACCATCGTAGACCAAAAAGTCTAACTATTTCTTTCCCACAGAAGCTCGAACTACGAACGTTTTTTGACAATTGTCGTCCTTTTTAATCAGTTGTTTATTTATGTTTGAACAGAATACACACACATTTATTATATAATAAAATTAACTAAGCTACATTAACTTCTACATTTTTGTAGAATCGCGATCTCAAAAAATTTAGAATGAATTTTAAAAAACTCTATGTTACATTCCTTCCCTCAGTCCTTTTCTTGTTCACGATGCTTTATCAAAGTTATTTTGATCCTTTTTTAGACGTATTTACTAGCCCAGAAATTTAACTCCATTTTATCTTTCCTTTTCTATTACTTATACATATATAATATAATAAAGTAACGTCGCTCTATCTGATATAAATATAATCTCTATGCTATTATTAGTTCAATAATCAGTTTTTTTAAAGCAATAGTAAAGCTGCAGACTTCAACATAATTCAGCGATGTCTTCCCGGAGTAAAGGATGGTTGAATGATTATGATATTGAAGAACCCCCATCCCGTGAAAAATAGGACTGTGGCTTGTGAGTTTTTGACTTCGATCTAAATCGGAGGTTAGTCGTGACGTCAGAGAGAGTACAAAATATATACAACCTCTTAACTTATAGGTATTAAAAGAGTAAATTGGGGAAATCGCAACTAATCTGCCAGCGTTAGCAAAACCTAAAAAGTTAGGCTATTAATTTTTCGGTTGAAAGAAATTTCTGTAGCAATACTAACATTATTAAGGAGCATCGTATACGCTCAGCGAGGAGTTTCGGTTTACTCAAACACTATCCTGCCATAATCTCACTTCCCATTATGCTCTAACGGCAATTTTGCAAAAACCCACCATTTACTTTGCCTGTTTATTTTCAACTTCTTCCTTTCTTGTGCATCTTTGCTGCGAGCMAGTTTGTCCTAGTAAGTAATTGTTGTTTGGGTCGCGTGGGGTTCCATTGAACGCCGCCTGGTATTGAGCACAATTATGAAACCATAACTTGGAGATGTTTTGCAGCGCTGTGCACTTTTACTTGTGTGCTTTGGTGCGCTTTTTTGCAACTTTCTTTATTGGTCTCCACTTTCATGGCCTTTCGCTTTTCCTGTACGGAAATTGGACATTTTGTCACTGGGGAACACTTTGTCGCTTACCTTGACGGCCTCGGGAGCAAAATATTATTTTACTTAGTGCCGGTGCAAAGTCTGTTAGATAAATTTCATTTCAAACGCGGCGCACCAACACACACACATGCGAGGCAGAGAGAGGGGAGTGGAGCAAGGCGGTTCGGAGCAACGCTAAGTATAGGGGAGTTGCGTCAACTTTCAAATTTCTACATTTTGCTGGGAAAACACGAAGTTTCACATTCGTTTTAATATGAGTATAAAAACAGGTTGGCTAAATAGCAACTTGACGCAAACAGTAGAAATTGTTCGCTTCGCTTAGGTCAACAAAGGCAAGCCAGTCAACAACAACAGCAAGCTAACAGGGTCGTGCGGTTAGGATTTGTTGGCGCGCTGTTGTTGTTGCACGTTTGCTTTCACTTTGTTTTCCCCCCCTAAAAAAAACTTTGACTCACTTTCACTTTCGTTATTTTTTCGGCACGCTTCGAGAAATTAATAAACTCAAAAGTATTTCTTAATTACTTTTTGAGCTTGCTCACAGCATGAACCTAAAACAACAAGAAACAACTGAAAGTTATAGACACAAGCGAGCGAGCGAAAACAAAAAACTTACAAAGAAATGCAAAAACAACAATAAATGTAGCGCCTCCAAAGTACGCCAAGCCAAGCTTGGGTGTGTGCGGTTAATGCCGAAAGCCACACGTGCTCGTACGCTCCAATGAGGCTTATTGGCAACAAGTTACCACTTTTTTCCATCAACGCGTGATCTCGCTTTGGCTTTGGGCTTCCTTTGTGCTGCTTCTGCATTTTTTTTTTTTTCATTTGCTCATTTACACTTTTGTTTAATTCATTTCCGTGAATGCTTTGCGAGAAGTTTGCAACAATCCTTTGTTCGAAGCCGGAGTATTTTCTCCACAAGCGTTTGTTTGTGTGCTCTTATGTAAGTGGTTAGCAACCTACAAATATATGTATGTTCACTATTGTGTTTGTATATATAGTATATGTGAAATTGTGCGTTCTAATGATAAGTTAATTTGAAAGTACTTTTGTAAGTGCTTGTTGCTAAAACTTGTCATTTCTAATACAATATTAATTTTGTTGTTTTTCGACAAAAGTTGAAAGCTTTCAGGTGAAATCAATTTACTCCCTGCAAATACCACACTTCAAGGCTCCAAGGGGGTTAAAAGTGCATTGTAGCCTTTAAAATACTTCTTCCCAATTAAAAAGAAAGTGAGGTTGGGTCATGCACCCAGTTTGACTTCAACTATCAGATAGAGACACATTTTTAATTCCTGCATGATTCCTTCGAAGGTATTCATTTATAATAACTTCTTTTTAAAGTGAAATTTTTAAATAAATAACTAACTTTGCCGCTGAAAAAGAGTTTGTAAGTATTTTACGATGGTAGACTTCTTAAAAAAATAACTATGTACATTAGGAAGTAAGAGGTAATTGATCATTTCGGGTTTGAAAAGTTTAATTAATATTTTGCACATCATTAATGTGCATCGCAAGCTCGAAAAATGTTTTTTTCACGACTAAGTCTGCGTACAAACTAGAACTCCTTTTATTGCTTATTATCGAAAAATTCCCTTTGATACCGCTAATTCACACGAGTAAGAGGTGCGCATCAAGCCGGACAATTTCTTTCATATCACATTTTCAAATTATATATAATATTTTTGAAGTCGAAGTCTTGAATTGGCAATAGAAGTAGAATTTTCTTAAAATTTCCTCGCATAATTTGAAGTCTCTCTAACTCAAAGTATTTTTGTAGATTATGGTGATTCGATTAGGGAAGTTCAACGCTCCTTGCATATTTCGTTTAAAAGATGGATGAAAACATTCAAACTTCAGAACATATGTAAATATTCAAGTGAAACCGAGAACTTTTGCAACGAACAAAATAAAATCGTTACAACCGAGCACGGGCGACACGCCAACTTCGCTTTACCTCGTCGTCTCCTCGCTTACAAAAACTGATTTGATGGAGAAAAAGAGTCTTCGTGTGAAACTTGCACTCAAAGCCATCTTATCATTCTGTACTAATGCCGCCAAAGCGTAGGTGTAGGCAATATCGGAGGGGTGGTTTTTTTCCGGATTTAAGTCTGACGTTTTTATACAGACTACAGCTCCAGTTAATACAGGTATGTTAAATGCGGACATGTGATGATGCAGCCTTGGAAGATGCATGATCGGTTCAGGATCAGATGTGTCATTTAATTATTTTCATCAACCAATGAGAAACTATAAAAGTGTAGCATGGGATGCGGTGCTTCATTTTGGGACGAAATTACCTAAATTGTCCCACCTTCGTTTCATCGACAGCAATGACACATTTGATTAATGTAGGTCGTTTTTTTAAAG
Source organism: Bactrocera latifrons (assembly GCF_001853355.1). Lineage (NCBI taxonomy): Eukaryota > Metazoa > Arthropoda > Insecta > Diptera > Tephritidae > Bactrocera > Bactrocera latifrons. Next base: position 1,777,724 of record NW_017536990.1, on the reverse strand, counting down.
AATTCAGTTCCTTTGATACAGATCTAGCATCCACAAGTTTCATACCCAAACCACTGACCAAATTGGTTGAGTCTATCGATGAGAGGTGCTTAGAACCTCTGCTATCTCTCTAATGTCAACTTGGCGATATTCTGAGCGCTGTTTCCTTAAAGCAGCAGTGGATGGACGACTAGCACGTTTACCATGACTTCACAACCTTCACTAAATGCTTTGAGCTACTCAAATACTTTTGTTCGTTATAAATTTGACCCTCTAAAACAATACAGATATTTGTTATACCCTCAACAGGTTATTTTAAGTTTGTCACGAAGTTTGTAACACCCAGCAGGAAGGGCCGCAGACCCTGCAGAGGATATATGTGTAAATGATCAGTATGTTGAGCTGATGTTGAGCCATGCCCGTCCGTCTGTATATATACGAACTAGTAACTTGAGTAAAAATTGAGATATCATGATGAAACTTAGTACACGTATTTCCTTGCTCCATAAGAAGGTTAAGCTCGAAGATGGGCAAAATCGGCCCACTGCCACGCCCACAAAATGCCGGAAACCTAAAATCTATAAAGTGTCATAACTAAGCCATAAATAAAGATATTAAAATGAAATTTGGCACAAAGGATCGCATTAGGGAGGGGCATATTTGGACGTAATTTTTTTGGAGAAGTGGGCGTGGCCCCGGCCCCTACTAACTTTTTTGTACATATCTCGAAAACTGTTATAGCTATGCCAATCAAACTGTATGGAGTCGTTTCTTTTAAGCATTTCCATATACAGTTCAAAAATGGAAGAAATCGGATAATAACTACGCCCACCTCCCATACAAAGATTATGTTGAAAATCACTAAAAGTGCGTTAACCGACTATCATAAAACGTCAGAAACACTAAATTTTACGAAAGAAATGGCAGAAGGAAGCTGCACCCAGGTTTTTTTTTTTTTTTAATTGAAAATGGGCGTGGTGTCACCCACTTATGGACCAAAAACCATATCTCAGGAAGTACTCAACCGATTTCAATGAAATTCGGTATATAATATTTTCTTAACACCCTGATGACATGTATCAAATATGGGTGAAATCGGTTCACAACCACGCCTGAAATCTCGATTATCACTTTATCATGCGAGAGTATAAAATGTTCGGTGACACCCGAACTTAGCTTCCTTACTTGTTAAGGTATCGTTTTGAAATTTCGCAAACGTCATTTTCTCTTCAGGAAGCTTCTCATTTGTCGGAACTGCCGATATCGGACTACTATAACATATAGCTGCCATACAAACTGAACGATCGGAATCTAGTGCTAGTATGGAAAACTTTCACATTTGACGTGGTACCTTCACGAAATTCGGCATGGATTACTGCTTAAGGTAACAATATAATCTCCAAAAAAATTGTCGGATATCGGAGATCGGATAGCTTCCACACAAACTGAACACAAAGTTACTAACAGAAATGCACGTGTGAAGGGTATTTAGCTTCGGTGCAACCGAAGTTAACGTTTTTTCATGTTTTTTATTGATTCCGTTTATGCGCGCAGTTTATATGTAACAGTTCGTGTCAAATTTTGTCAGATGGTATTATTACCAAACTTACATATATAGAATGTCAACTCATAATGCAAAATATTAAAAAATGTCTAGCTGCCTGTTTTGTCTTCTACAACGAAGAGAGTTTGCAGTTAATAAATACAGTGATTTTTGGCTATCAAAAACAATCCCAATAATTTGAGCTCTATACCATCATCGTCTATGAACTACTTGTCCAGGATTGATTTCAAAAGTTTGCCGATGCGTAATGCGACGCACTCATATTTGCTCATATAAATGCATGTTGTTGAACAGGGCTTCTCTCATCCCAGTATTTTGCTTATCGAAAAGAACCATTTGAAATAAGTCAAGCTGGATAAGCAATGCGCAGTCTTTGCAATTGTTTTAGAACCACAATATGAACAGTCTGTTTTCAAGTTGTTCGTTGCAACAATGTTGCTGTTGTTGATAGGAAATTACTTCGTAAAGCTTTGGCATACCGACCAAAGTTGCTTTGATGACAAATGACAAAGAGACACACGCAGAACAACGGTTGAATGTGGCATATGGCAATAAAGTGCACACAAATACTTGCACTACTTGCAACGTATGCAACTATTTGAAGACTGACATGCATACAAGCATGTTTCTGCTTAGCTCGCTCTTTTGGGCAAATTGTATAAATTTTTGCTTGCTGAAAAGAGTTGAAAGACCACAAAACATTTTCAAAGCCCAACTTGCCACACCAGTCATAGCAGTCTTTCGGAGTTTCCAACCTGAGCCACTGGCAAGTGAATGTGGCAGCAGGCAATGTAAAATGTTGCAAACCGAAATGCTCGCTGGCATTCACATACCAAACTGAGGTCGTCGTGTGCATTCGGTAACCGGCGGGCGAACAGGTGAGTGCGTCTTGTTAGATAGCCATTCAAATTCTTGCTTCTGGCGTCCATGATGCATGCTTGCTTCCTACGTTTGTTTCGGATGACAAGTGCTGCTGCAGGTTGTTCAAATTGAAAATGCACTTTTATATCTGCTATTATCGGCACATAACTTTGCGGAGCATTTTTCTTGGCATTCTTGCTGAGCAGTTGCATATTGAGATTTCGACAAAAATTCGAATTTGTGTGCCGTTAGTTTGCTTTAATGTCGTGCTATTTACTTGCGTCGCAATACAAAGAATTGCACTTATAAGCATCGCCATTACACCAAAGTATTTCTCTGACAAAGACATGTTTTGACAGCCCACTTTGTTGGGTGGAGAAATTGGAAAATATATTCAAAATTCATAGTTTTGAAATTCACTCGTGTGAATGAAGCTTTATCCATATCTATTAGGTACTGATTTACTTACAAAAATTTTATGTTTAGTTTAGTTCCAATGTGCACCGTTTTGTTCCATAACTATCGGCAATTTCATAATGCCATACTCAAAGAAACTCTCATTGCTACAACTGTCGATTATAACAAGCATCTCTTGGTGCAAAATTCATTCCCCATTAACAGGAACAGGCTTATTGCCACATCCTTACCAGAAAATGTATGCAAAAGAGCTCTTAAACCAAGTCCACAAAGCTTCAGAAGTGTCTCTATCGTCGTGAGAGGCCTGGAGTTGTCCTGAAGGAAGTAAATATGTCGCCTATTGGCCAAAGCTGGACGCTTCTAGTCGATTTCTTCTAAACTTCACAATACAGGTCCAAGAGCTTAGGCGAAAAATAAGTGCTCCTAGTTGAGGATTTTCAAGCAATCAACGCAGTAAGTAAAGTGTTCCTGACGTCGATTCCGGCTTGTTCACCGTTTACGGCGACTCACCGTGAGTCTTCGTGACGGTTGAATTAGGTGTTTCACTCTGTGAACCCCTAATCTTTTATATCGCGAACTTGCCACATTCAGAAGGTCAACCGTTTAACGACTAGACCTCAGACGGAATGTCCACAATCACCGGAGCTTCTATTGAGACTATTGCTAACATTTTTCCAGTATAAGGATATCTGAGTTTAATATCTGCTAGCAGTAGTTAGAAGGCAGGGCGGGAGGTACTAGAGCTAATTTTTGAACTTCTGATTAGGCTTGCTCGAATCAGAGGGTTCTCTTTCTGAACAGCTTTTTATGAAATAAGGTGTAAAGAGAAAGGTTTATAATACTGACCGTATCTTTTTCAAATTGTACTATGATATTAAAAATCAAATGTGGCTATTTGATCATAAAATGCTTTTTTATAAGACAATCCCCAATATAGTACCTCGCGAAGAACGGTTAGCGTTTTTTGAAATTGTTTCTTGAAATGTGATGTTACTTAAAAGCGCTTTGAAACTATTTTGCGTTGACTTTATGAAAGTTTATGCAGAAAACAGCTTAAAATGAAGAGCTTTCACTTTATGTTTTTGACATATTTATCTGCTGACTCTTAAACTTTGCGTTTGCAATTAAATTTTTTTAGAAAATACCTCAGCTTCAAAAGAAATGAGAATGTCTAGAAAAAGATTGAGAATGCATTCATAAACTTCGAAGACTGCAAAAAAATAACAATTTATCTATAGGTGTCTTCTGAGAATTTTCGTCACAGTTTTTTGAAAGTATTCGTAGGCGTTCAAATAAATCGACTCCATATTGGAAACTATTAACGTTACCCGGATATGTAACCAGCATATTTAAGGAAAGATTATACCTCATCATTTCATAAGAAGTAGAACACACTTTACAGTACCGACAATAAAGCTGATATCTTTGATGTTGTTATATAATACACAAGATATGCTTTTAATTTTCATTACTTTTCGAACAATTTCATTTGTGTCTTAAAATGATATAAGTGTCTTTAAAAATCTAAGATATGTATATTTTCTCTGAATAAAAAATAATCGTTGGAGATAAAGATTATAAGCTACTTGCAAATTGAGTAAGGCTAATTTAAATTCCGTCTTGTAATACCAAATACAATAAAATGTTATTACAAGATTTACAAGATGTTTCTGTTTCATCGATCAAGAGTGAATATCTGAAAGAGGAGAGGAGAGGAGAAAGATAACAACTTAATTATAATCATAGTGGAGCCTATCTCTGCCCCAAGTTTAAACTCAGTTAGCGAACTTCATTAAAATAGCTCAACAAGTCAAGCGGAACACTCTCACCGAAAACTTTATACAAAATATATGTATTGTAAGTATATAGTATGTATGTATGTATGTGTATTCCACTTATTTAGGAAACAACTCACTTCGCACAAAAGCAGACACAGCCACCAACATCAATACACAATGCTTAAATATAACCTCGAACGTAAGGTTATACAAATAAACACAAATGCGTGAAAAGTCATTCCCATTTTAGTAGCAATTTCCAGCGAAAGTTACAAAACAATTGAGTTCTAAATTTTCCGAACTTTTTGTTGTAGGTGTCCCAACAAATCGAACGTCTATTGAAATTGCTGTTTAGAAAAGTAAATTTCACTTTAGAAGACAACATAAAAATGAATGTGCAGCAATAGCGAATGCCAAGCATAACAATGAAAATGTGAGCAACAGCAATAGCAACAACAATGCGGACCACAACTTAATAAAAATGTTGGTCTATGAGCAATGGAAAAGCTCGCAGGAGCAGCAAACCGTGTCATAGAAGAGTTAAACGACGAGAAAGTGCGCATGGTTGGAGTTGATTGGTCGGCACGGTCATTTACTCGTCGATGTAACGAGCCGGCGACCAAATGACCAGGCGACTAACCGACAGTCTGGGTGTGCGTAGGTCAGAACCACGCTGGCGCAGAGCGCAGAGATCCAGCGTTGGTTCTACCGAAGGCTTCATAAAAGTACGCATATTGATTTTTATTTGTTTACCAACGAAAGCCCTACAATCAACTGCAACAACAATAGCAAAACGAAAGGAACTAAGAAAACATATAACAACAATATAAATTGTAATTGTGCGATAGAAGCAACAAGATAGCGAAGCAAAGTGCGTGCAACACGACCGCTGAGGAGAGTGCCACTTGAAGTACCAGAAGTATGGAGATAGAGCTTAGAGGTGTGCTAGATGGGTTAATAGAACAATTGTGAAAAACTTTATGAGCTCCTTCGGGACGCACCGATAACAAAAGCATACAAACATACTTATGTGATGGGGAAAAACTTTTCAAAATAGCTTGAGTTTAACAATAGGCGTGAAAAATCCTTAATTTTTGATTGTCATTTGCGCCTTGTACTTTGAACAATAGCTGTCACGAGAGTTCTGTTGCTAAACAAACGATTGTTCAGAAAGAAAACTCGGTGGGAATCTGATTTATCGAAATACTTTTGTGTGAGTGGTGCGACGCGACGATACCAGAAGCTTAAGACAAGCGGAGCATGATACAAATAGAGCGAAGAAGAAGAAAGAAAATGAAGTGTATTTAAACAAAATTAACATTTTTCAATAGCTAAGTTGTGGATAAGTCGTCAATTATTTAACATAGTTACTAAATTTTTGAAGCAACGTGATTTGTTTATTTTCAAGGGATCTGAAACTCTATCTGACCGAGAGCTATGATGACACCAATATTGTCCACCTGACACTCAGTCTGAAATTGCCAAAAATACCCGAAAGCATTACTAACATAATTCAATAAGAGTCCTGTTAACATTCAGAGATAATTTTCGACTTAGAAAGGACTAATTCCCAAAAATTATAAAAGAAAACACAACAAATATTGTTACTTCCACGAAAAGTATATAAGTAAATATTATTATTATGTCATAACTAACAAAGAATAAGAGCCGCAGAGTGGATAACTACATAACGGTATATCTTCTGAGAAAGAAAATTTAGAAATTATGACTGAAAGTGTCGCAAAATAAGACGGCTAACGAACAAGTCGTTTTTGACAAAGAAGAAAGCTAACAAAGGACACGGAAGCATATTTAGAAAAATAAACTATACATACAACAAATAAGAATGAAATTAGCAAGAAAGGGGGACAAAAGCATGTATAAAGGCAATGTATAATTAATTAAGGCAAAAGTGTGGTTATGTATTCTAGAGAGGCAATTCTTTCTTACCTTCACAAATCACAAATTACTTTCAATCAATTGCATTGTTGTGTGCTTCATGAATCAGTTTATATTGAATTTTAGAATTCTCTTTGTCCAACATTGCAATTCTAGAAAGTAGCAATAGGTCAGTATAAGAGCGGCATTTTCAACAAATTGCACGCGCTGAGCATAAATTAAATTGGGACAGTTCGGGGATTTTAAGATATCTCGCCACTTTATCAAAATGGCAAACAAAAAAGGTCTAGGATCAAAAATAAATTAATTTAGTAAACGGTATGCCATAAAATGGCAAAACAAATATTTAATAAATAATGTAGAAATAATAACTAATAAGCACCTTAAGCAATTTTTTGTAAAAATATATGTATTTAAATTGTATTAGTAAACATTTAAGCTGCACAATTGTTTTATGCTTCAAAGCTGTTTCCGACATGTAAGAAAAGCCTTAAAGTTTCTATGATTATAAATTCAGAAGAAAATATAACCGAATGTGCTGGCTGAGCGATGGCTCTTGTTTGGGTTGGAATTATTCCAATACGTTATGACACATTATTGTGGTGAAAAATACATGAAAATTATGCTAACAAATCCGGTCGTTTGCAAATTATTGCCGACGTCGCAAAATAGCCATTCCTTATTGACTATTTCTCTAAAAAATGAAATTGTCGTGAACCACATAACGATAATTAAAGAAAATAACGAGTATGCCTTGATTTTTGAAGAATTTTGACATGGCTTTTTGCGGTTTCAGCTCATTTTTGCAGTGCCGTTTTCAAGATTGTTGGACAGTTTCGGCTCCATTTGTATAAACACTTGTCTCGTAGACGCTAATATTGCATTTGATAAATTTAGGTTTCTCAGCTAAGCTGTCTAACTAGAATCTCTTTGGCAACCTATACTTGGCTCCGTTGTTAAAATATCACTCCCAGGGCTTTTGTATGATTCTAGAACTGACACTCTTCTATCTAATATGTTATCCTTAATTTCTTGAGTTAGAGTCCATTAGAGTTGTTGAGATCTTCCGCTGTCTCTATGCCAATATATTGACTTTTAATTACAGTTTCTTTAACAATTTCGGTCTTAAATATGACACATCGTTCTTAAAAGATGTGAATGAACGACGATAACTTCACTGCCAATCGGAATTTTCAAAGAAACGCAAATGCTTGTGTTTTGGTAACATACTCAAAATAGTTCCGAAAATTTTTCACCGATCGTAGCCTTGATTCTTTGAAACACATTTTTAACAAACTCGTTCTTCGATTTATCGCCTATAACAACCACGCTAACAAACACAGAGTAATTGACATGTTGAGATCAATCTTCACAGAAACATGTAAAGAAACAGTATTAACCAAAGGAAAAAATCGTCTACCAATTAGGTTTGCGTGAACAGTTTAAATAGGCCAGTACGGGTTAAATTTGATCAAGTATTATGCAAATTAGCCTGGTTCTTAAGGTAAGGTAAGGTTTTTGGTAAAATTATCACAATTTTCCAACGAATCCTTGGACCTACTAAGAAACAATAACACAAGAATACGTCAAAAACGTGAAAGCATCAAAATTTAAGATTATTGTTTTTACATTTTTGAAAAAATATGAAATCTAGGGGTCAGAAAATCACATCTGGTTTTCAATATTCTGAGAGAGATGCAGTCATTAAATCTTTTCTTTTAGGCTATGGTGTGCGCCCAGGATACAAACGAGTTTTAGCCATAAAGCGATCTCCTGCGATCAGATCTGAACTGTGCACATCTTTGGGCCTAATCTTCAATTATTTCGTATTTATCAGAGTTACGAATCGGACAACGATGAGACACTGGTCCAACGGATGTCCTCAAGTTAGAAAAATATTTTGAAAACAATTTTCAAAAGGAAGTGCCAAAACATATTTTAAGCCAGTATGACTTAAAAGCGCAGTTATTGTGTCGCTGAAATAGTAAGGATTAGGATACTTACATATGTTAATATATATTTACCAGATATAATTTCTTAATTTTGCGCTTTCAGGTATGTAATCTCAGATAGCCTCATATATGTTTTCTAACGAAATTATTTATGCAAATTTTTAATATTTAACTATTTCAGATATTTGATACTTTGGGTTATATACATACATATATGGTAGCAGAAAGACTTTACTATCGGCTGAGAAAGTTTTATGCTTAACTTAGAAATCATTTAAATATTATGCATACTCATGTTCACACAGCCATTGCTACCTACATGCACACACACGCTTACAATTGGAATAACTTGCATATTTACATCAAGTATGGGTGGCTGCCACTTATTGAAGATGCGAGCACACATTTTGACCCAGAAAAAGTGAAAGGAAATAAAATATGAAATTATGAATATTTACAAGCAACTGCCGGCGCGGCGCTGAGTGGGTGAGCACAGTAGACGCATGCACTCATGTGAGCATTAGTATTAGTTGCAACGTAAATGTGGCATGGCTGCTTGCTGTTTATAAAAATAAGCGGACTAAAGTTCGCAATGCAAGACAGTCAAGAAGATGGACAATCGAGCTTATGAAATTTAAATGCGCCACATAGAAGATAGTTTCGAGCAGCATAAACACATGTGGCATGCGTACACTTGCCACGTTCACCCTTCCACAAAGGCAGGCAGGCAAACAGTTGCTTACGCTGGCTACTTAGACTTGGCAATGTGGGCCAGCAGGACACAGCGCCTGTCTCTTATACACATCTAGATGTGTATAAGAGACAGGCATAAACACATGTGGCATGCGTACACTTGCCACGTTCACCCTTCCACAAAGGCAGGCAGGCAAACAGTTGCTTACGCTGGCTACTTAGACTTGGCAATGTGGGCCAGCAGGACACAGCGCATTGCAGTTGAAGATAAATACAAATATGTTATGCACACACGCACACACTCACACATGCTTATGCTGCAATGCATTCTTGCTGCAATTATGAGATTGAGCACAAAACAACATGTGGAATGTATATTTGCTTTTCGCTCCAAGCAAAACAAATAGAAAGGATGCTGCATTGTATACAAACCACACAAGTAAACGCATGTATGTGAGTGTGTGTGTGTGCGCTCGGGGTGAATGTAAGCGAGCCATGAGCTTATTATTATGCCATACTTTTGTTATTTTTCTAATGGCTGCTTTTTCTTTCAAACACAACAGTGTGCCGTAGCCATGTCGGGCACAAGCAAGCATCGTTAGCTGCTGCCAAGCGCATAGTCATAATACAAGCAATTGAAAGTGCCACAACTGACCTGAAAGCAACACAAAATATCAATTTTGTTCTAATAATTCACAATTCGTAAATTTTTAATTTAATAACCATTAGAAAGCTGCGTCTATCAGTATGTGTGTGTATTGTGTAGTACAAACAAATACATTTTGCTCTCGATTTCATGCGCCACAAACTCGATTTCCTTTTCGCTGGCAGTGCCGCAGTGCTTAGCTGAAATTCGCCTCTCGAAAGCGTGTTGAAACACACACACACACAGGCAAACAAACAAACACTACAATGATTTATGAGCCAAAGGGTGTGTGCGCTTTGCTTCAGCCAGCAAAACTTCATGACCACGTGCATCATACTGCTATTGGGAGTCGTATAGCGTCATAGAGGGAGGAGAGTAGCAGCGCTTCAGCAGGAGTTAGAATGAGTGAGCGATTGGTAGTGAGATTGTGGTGTCGGCGATGGCATTAACTGCCGGAAGCTGCTGTTTACTCATACGCCACGGTGTTCCGGTGGCAACTGCTGCCGTGCAAGTTCCGACAGCAAGCGGCGAGTGCAGCCAACAGCGCTGTATGCTTAGCAAGAATTCTAACAATTGCGTGTAAACAAAGACTGAAGGCGGCGAGTGGTGCCTTCGAGAGTGTCTCGCCAATAAATCTCGTTTTGCTTGCGCGAGCAAATGTAACTCGGAAAATGTGTCGCCTGCTCGGTACGACAAAACGACAAATGTCTCAATCGATCTCTTTGCGTTTTACATGGTTGTCAGTGTGGTTGTGCTAAGTTTACAGGTGATGCTGACACACAGAACTAAAGCACATGGCTGAGGGAAGGAGGCGTCTTGGAAGAGCATCACAAAATGTTGTGATAGTTAAGAACTTACGGTAAGCTATTTCTAGCAGCTGGTGGACTTTTTTTTTCAAATATTATACATACAATGCATGCACGGCAATCATTCGTTCCGTCTTGATTCCGTCTTATGCAGCCAACCCATAGACGGAAGGAAACTCAGCGGTAAATTGTTGCACTTTGCTGAGGTGTAAATTGCATTTTACGAAACGCGAAAAACAATACAGGAATCACGTGATTAGAATTCCAAATATTTCTGGGCGCGTGAGTGCTCGCTCACATGCTCCGGATGACAAAAACTTTGGACGAATGCGTGACTGCATTCTTGTAATATCTGTTTGGGAATTTCGCCGTTGTCTTCCAAGCATACCTGCTCAGACCAGCGAAAATAAAGGAATTGCTATATTTTGTGGATACACAACTTTGCAAAGTTTTAGAGTGGTAAGGCGATTAAATATTGAAGGAAAAGAAGAGGACGAGATTTAGAGGGTACATTTTAAAATATGGGCTACTTTCAAACTTCCTTACCCTTGACTTCAGAGAACTAGGAGGGGTTAATAATCCGGTTCAGAAGGTGGCTACTGCTCTCTCACTCGTAGCAAAGGATTAATTTATAGGGTTCAACAAAAAGGTATACATTATTTTTATAATAGATTGATTCATAATCTGTACTCTGTGTTGTATAAGTGCGATTGGGTTAGAAGGATACTATTTTGTACTAAAATAAACTTCTTAGACTGTTTTTTTTGCACTTTTAGTATCGTCAAATCCTATCGAATATATCGAGGTTAAAGATTCGCAACGTTCTGGCAGGCTAATTGTCAAAAATCGTACGAGTTAAAGAAAAAACCGCATAGGCCTAGTCCAAAAGTATATCCCTTTCTGCAGCGGATGGTTACTGGTTAGCGTTGACCGTCAATTGGACCTCTTGATGTAAGCATAGGCCGAAAATGATCAGTTTTGTGGAGGCGACACACACTGAAAGTAACCCGCCAGAATTTTCGCGAGTTTGTTTAGGATGTTTTAGTGCATCCTTCCTATAGATTGGATAGAAAATTATTATTAAAAAGTTGCAGATTTCTATCAAAAAGTGTTACCTGCTAAAAAATGCTATTTTAGCCGAAACTGTGTTCGAGACAAAGATTTCAAGTGAAGCTATTTCATCTCGTGGGATAAAGACATGTTTTCATGCGGAATAATCATATCATATATACCTATAAAATAATTACTTGCAGTATTTGCTGGTCAAAATATCCATTAAACCAGGAATATATATACATACCTATATCGTACTAGTCTTGTCATAAATACATATGTATATTTACTGGCTTCCACTTTAGGAAAGAAATGAGCTTACCTTTTTTAAAAACTGGAATTTTCTCGTCTGAAATACAAAAGAAAACAGCTTTCAATAAAACATTACGTTATAAGTCTTTTCAAACATAAAGTATTCATTTATTTAAAAAAATATTTATTTTTCTAGGACAATAGGAAAACCTTACAATTTCATTAATTAAAAAATGCATTGCGCAAAACTTGCCACGCTTAATTAATATAAGAACATCCGAGTTAAGCTTTCAAAAGTCTGCAAGACAATAAAAATGCTTTGAAATTTCTTCTGTCACACATTCAGAAATCGGAGAGATGTAGACTTTTGGATCGCCAGTTTATTAGAGCAATTCTAATTGCAGAAGCGAGTGACAGTGAGTTAAGCCGTCGGGTAAACATAACCGAAAATTGTGTGCGTTTGAGCACAAATTGGCATCAAGGATGCTTTCGCTATTTGCCAGAGTCGTTGTGACTTTCCTTAATCCGTATTTACGCCCAAACAGCCATAACGGAATGATAATTATTAACACTTTTACTTTTTCGTCTGTTTTCAGCGCAGCTGGCACGCCTATAAGTATGCCACGTTGCTGCGTGCTTCTCATTTTATAGATAAACATTAAAATATTTTCTCTTTTTTTCTCAGTTTTGGGTGAACGAGTGCTAGGGCCATATATTTTCGAGCGTACTTACCAAGTCACTTAAAATTTAATTATCCGCGAGTTGTGCACTTAAGACTTAAAGCTGCTGCGGCGCGCAATGACAAATGTACACATATGCATATGAGTGCCATTACGGCACATGTACGAGCGTGCGTGTGTGTGTACTGACTGTTTAAGCAGTTGTGTGTGCATAAGGCTTATCGTTAAACCGACACTGGCAGTAACAGCAACAACAATAGCAACAATATTAACAACAGCATCATTAAAGTCTACAAAAAACACTAAAGATAAGCAGAAATAAATTGGTATGCCTGAGTGTGTGTGTGTGCGCAACTGTATGCTGTCGTGAGGAAGTATGTGTGAGCGCTCCGCAAGGACACCAAGAATCAGTAGCAAAAAAGTTATAAAGTTATGTTTCGTAGCAACAAAGCGGAAAAAGTCTCGTCACACACACACATACACATGCGCACAGATACAAAGAAAATTATTTACGAGCTGTCAAATCCCAGTGTACATGCGCGAATTTCATATCAACCAAATGTAGTCCATACCACAGACGCATGCAGCACTCCAAGTACTCAAGCAGAAAGCAAAACACACAATTACACATATGAACACGCGCTTCACGCACACGTATACGCACAAAAACTGTAAAAAAGTCGATTCTATGTATATATACAAGCTAGCATTGCGGCCTCTTCATTTGCTGCCGCGTCGCCAGCGTCGCCAGCGTCACGGCACATGACAAATTCAGCAAATATCCCGCAAACAAATCAAAAAAATAAATATAAATAAATAAATGAGGGTTCGATTAAAGGGGGTGTTAAGCCCTGGCAGTTCAACAGCCGACTGAAATTCAACGAATCTGGCAAAACGAAAAAACGGTGCGAAAAGCGCGCATGAAAAACTTTTAAAAAATCCGGCGAAGTCAATAAAGCAAACCGCCTGACTGCAAGCATAACGAGCGCCTACAGTCGCTGCCGAGAAATATGTAAAATGTATAAAAGGACGCAAAAAACGCAGAAAAAACATTCAACCGCAAAAATATTGCACACTTATTCACGCAAGTGTTCATACCCATACATATGCACAATCGCTGTCTGTTGCCTGTATTTAGTTATTTTATGAATTTATGTTACATGTGCACGCTTTTATTGCTGTTATGATGAATGTTGCGCATCGAGGACTTAAGTGAGTGTGAACATGGTCTTATTTCATAAAAAAGACGCCGGCAGGAATTGACCGACGCCTGACGAATTCTCTGGTTTTGTTAAGCTGCATGTAATAAGTAAGCTATTAGTATTAAAACCGTTAATTATTTATACCTACAAATATATTAAAGGGCCTCCATATCTTATATGTTTCACACCAAAGTCTCTTGTACATAGTGTATTTCTCTTGGAAGACAGTTTTATAAAAAAACGCATAAACCCAAGCATTTTCCTGATATTTCTATGTTACAGTGCGAAAATGGGCGAAATCGAACTACGGAGAATAGGCCCGAAACCAGGGAACTCTAAATTTGCTGAAGGCACTGAAGGTCGTCCCGAGACTTAATACAACTGACAAGATATAAAAATAAGCTCAGAAGCGTATTTGGAACACGATTGTATTCACATAAACTTTTTTTGTTTGCCAGTCCAGGGCTAAACTAAAGAGATAGTGACAAAAGTAGTTAAAAGACTAAACTTTTTTTTTTTTTTTGAAATCTCCCTTTTTTTCTACGAAAAACTCTTAAGAGAAAGCCAAAGTCGATACTTTTTGTACAGGGCCCTTATTTACACATCACACCATTATTTAATTATTATACCAGCAATAAATAAGCATAAAAATCATTTTGTTTTCGTCATGAACGTAGTTATTTATAAAAAATTGGATTGATTAGCTAGCTTCAAAATTTAAAAATAATCGCAAATATCTGATATTTTTCTAAAGGTAAAGACGATCCCATAAGTGGTGTAACTGCTATCTGTGTTGCTGTCAATTGGCTACTCACTAACGCTTGTCGAATCGAAAAAGTCATGCAACTTCCCTTGAAGCAGTTTGTTCACATTTTTGGAATTTCGATTTGAAAATTCTTAAATCGTTCAAAGTTTTTCATGGAGAAAAACGGTTTAAAAGCTTTAAATTATTGGTGCTAGTTGGGGCCAAAAAGATCACTACTTCCAGTTATAAGTGAAATTTTAATAAGATAAATAGTTTAGTTGATAATTTATGAACTAAGAAAGGCCTCAAATAAATTTCATGTAGATACCTCGCCAAACATAAAAGTTTTCCATACAAAGACATGATTTTGGCCGTTGGCTTTAATAATTTATACATGTGATCATTGTGCAGTGTCTTCGAAGTTTCCTTCAGGGTGTTGCAGATTTCATGGTTAACTTTGTAAACCCTATTTGAAGTATAAATATCTCCAAAAAATTCCAACTGGGGCAACCACAAAAAATGAGTTCACTGAAAAGACTGTGCCACAAACTTAAATCACGGCACTCGAACTCGCCTTTCAGTCGCACACATTTAAGACCTTCACTTCACCGTCTTATTACATTTTGTTTCTCACATTTCCTTTTTGCAACATTTAATTCAATTTCAGCAGCCGCCGAAGGAGCCAAAATATGAGTCAACAGGACATAAAAATCGCACCATATATCAACAGGCACACTCACACGAATAAGTATCATGACACTGATTTACACATACGGAATGAAAGAGGAACGCGAAGAACATTTAAATATGAAAAATTCAAGTAGAACGTAGCAATAATTGTGCGACAGCAATGGGAGCAGCTCAGCAGCGCGGCGGATAAAATTTGGGAAAAATATGGGTGCATGTTGCAGACAGAATAATAACAGCATTTAGTGGAATGGTGTATAAGCTGTATAAGGGTAACCGTTATGGTGCTGCAAAATGAAAAATGTCAGTGGCAAAGAAGATTGCAGAAAGAATGGATGCGAGAGCGACTTGTTGTTAAAGCAATTATAAGTCAGAATGGCCGGGGGCGCTTATGGACCATTCGCAAATTTATTTTTGGTATAAAGAATATTCAACTTAAGTAAAAACAGAATTACATTTTTATCATTATGAGTATATGTATATATATACATACATATTTATTTAAAGAGAAAATAAATTTTTAAAGACTGAGGGGAATTTTATAAAATATGTATAATTTACTTTAAAAGCATTTACCAATATTATTAAAAAAACGGTGACATGAACTGAAATTGCTTGTCATACTCGAATACATGTGTGCTTAACGGTACACGCATGCAGGCATAAGAGTACATACTTATTATATCCTGAACAGGGTATATTAAGTTTGACACGAAGTTTGTAACTCCCAGAAGGAAGCGTCGGAGACCCTGTAAAGGATATATGTGTAAATGACCAGTATGTTGGGCTGATGTTGAGCCATGCCCGTCCGTCTGTCTGTCCGTCCGTCTGTATATAGACGAACTAGTCCCTCAGTTTTTAAGATATCATTTTAAAATTTTGTAAATGGCATTTTCTCTTCAAGAAGCTGCTCATTTTTCGGAACTGCCAATATCGGACCACTATAGCATATAGCTTCCATACGAACTGAACACATAGTTACTGAAAGAAATGCTCCTGTCAAGGTTATATTAGCTTCGGTGCGGCCGAAGTTAACGGTTTTTCTTGTTTATCTATTTATTTTGCTTTATCATCACGAGGATTCTGTTTGCGGTTTTCATTTCCAAACGGAAGTTTCAACGGATGCATGTATGTGCATGTATTGCGTAAGACGTACTTAATTATAACCGAAGAAAACAACAACCAGAAGTCGAGGCTTTCGTACTCACGTCAGGCGAGTAATAAAAGAAGACGCGTAAAATTTCAAAAACCATTTCACATGTCACAAGGAGCGTATCGTTTTCGCCGTATACACATGTGTGAGTGTGTGCGGTAAATAAGACACATACTTAGTGGAAAATGAAAAATGAAAGAAATTGTATTTAAATGCAAACCTCATGCAAGTAATAGGGTTGTACTGAATTTTTTTTTGTGCCTTAGGTTTAATCATTTTCTTAAGCGGAATATGTGCTCAAAGCTAGAAGAGATGAAAAGCCTTGTATATAGTTGCAGTATGTGCTCTAATTTATTTTAATTCGATTATAACTTAGAACCCAACATCATTGAAAAATAGCCAGCAGCTTAGCATTTCAGTGTTGTTTTCAACTATAAATTTCTTAGGCTGAATATCTGCCGAAAATCAAAAGAGGTAACAAACAGTTGGCTTCAGTGAATACAATTTCAGAAGTTTTTAATTAATATCCTTATAACTGACAAGTTAAAATATCCTCAAATGTTTACGGACTTTCAGATCGTCAATGATTCTCGCTGTTTACTAAAAAGTTCATACAAAATTTCCGAAACACGAAACTCAAAGTCTCCACATCGAAGATAAAATTGATCAAAAAATCGATTAATTTGTCTTAAGAAAAGCTAGATGAATATTAATTAAACAATATATATTTATATAATTTTCCCCACGAACAGTAGAGTCAGTCAAACAGAACTCGTTATATAAACTTAAAACAAAAAAAAAAAAAAAAAAAAAAATTAAAAAAAAAATTAAACAAAAAAAAAAAAAAAAAAACAAATTCAAAAATAATTTCAGTTCTTAAATTTGAGAGCATCCCTAATAGGCATATATTTTAACAATGAGCATGCGAAATCCTTGACTGAAGTACCGGAAATCTTGTCTCTCATTTCAAATCTGTTATGTTGTGATTTTGTTTGTTAACATTACAATTCAAGGACAGTTAGCAGTTACAACAAGATGGGTATGAAAAATAAAAAATGTATATTCTTAAAATGTTGTAAATAGATAGGTCGGAGGCATTCAGTACAGTTCAGAATATAAAATTTAAATCAGTGTGGAAGCTTTCATATATATTTCGGCAGTGAAAAAATTTTTAAGATTAAGAAGAGCACCAATCAGTAGACGACAGTGTCGTCGATACAGCTGGAGAAATTTATAGAGAGAACAAGATCAGCATTGAAAATCAATGCAGAGCCGCTTTTGACCAGACTTGTATATCTTTAATTTTACCATAAACTTTTTCATATTTATAGCTATCAGCATAGTTTCCACCAATAATCTAAGCCTGAAGATCAAGTCGAATAACACTTGCCAAGCTGTGCTACTTTGGAAACGTTAGGCAATTGAGAACATATTCCTCTCTCGACGAACAAAAATTAGACTCTATAGGCCTCTACTCATTCTCGTACTACTATAAGGTGCAAAAACATGGACGATGACGAACTAAGAGGAGAAAACAATTGGAGCATTGTAGTGAAGTGTTCTCCGCAAGTTCTTTGGAGCCGTTCGAGCGAGCGATGAATATCGACTTAGATGAAAACCCGAACTGTATCAGCTTTATGGCGGCATTGATATAGTTACGGGTATACAAATGCAATGAACGCGCTGGTTAGGTCGAGTCGTTCGCAAGGAGGATGATGTTCCAGCGAAAAGCTCCATCAATGCCCTGACGAACTTTAATGTTCCTGACACGCACTGAACTCTCTCTTAAAAGTTTTGGCAGGTGGCAACCACACTGAGAATATCTTGGGGAGCTTAGTGAACATACCCAAGAACTAAAAATTTGGCATCGAGTTTAATTTCACAGTTTGGTATGAGAGGTATAGTATGTCTGATAGGCACGGATGCACCATACAGTCGAACTCTGAACTGGCACTAGCGCAGTATGTGCTTAATCTTAAAATTATGAAAAAGCGTTAATAATTATTGAAAATCTTCTCTTCTTGCTGTCGGTGGCACGGTGGTATTATACTGATTAGGTTCTGTGAATACTTATATAATCGAAGCACAGCTTACCAATCTCACAGCTAGTTATGCAAGAGCCAACTTACCGCCGCAAAACTAACATGAAAAGTCAGCAACATTCAAACGTCGAAGGAATTTGCATAAAAATCAATCGTTGACAAACGAAATAAATATATATATATCATCTACATGTGTGCGTGTACTTGGAAGTCTTCTCACCAACAGCAGTCATTGAGATGTCATTGAGAGCGCTAAGCCGCACAATCAACGACAGCATGCATTACATTAAAAATCCTCAATTTAAATCCGCTGTAAGCTCAAACGCTCCGCCGTTTCACAAACGAAGCAAAAATCGTTGCGCAAGTGTAAGAGCATGCGAGGGTTTCATGAGGTTTGTGAGCCTTCATGCCGATGCGAGCAATTTTCAAAATTGGCGTGCAAAGTGCAAATCATAACATTTCAATTTTGGTATGCCAACGTCACACCCACAGCTTTGGAGCTGGCAGTGGTTAGTGGTTGGTTGACATTCTGCGTGGCTCCGCTTGTTTGATTTCATCTCGCTTGCATTTTGAATTCAGTCATGCACCTGCCAATAAGCTTAAATTGCCTATCGTTTATCTTATCGTCGGTATACTCTGCACGAAAGCTCACGCACACACACAGCAATACATATGTACATGTGTGGTACAAGCGCCGACAATCTCTTCACAGTTGACAGATTTTCCAGTGTCACTTGGCGCAAGTTTTTAATGTTTTTTTCTGGTTTCATGCCGTTTTCTGCCGCCTACACACTTTCTTTGCTTCCTGGTTGACTTTCGGTTCCTCTTGGCAGCGTCTTGCGGCTTGACGGGCGCCACAGCATAACGTGACTTATGGTTTGGTGCCGCTGCCATCAATTAATTGACGTTTGACGTTGGTAACAATTGTGTTTGTCAGCAATTGGCACCGATGCGAATACGCGACTGTGTGCGTATGCAACGTTGAGAATTGAGTCGTGGGTGTATGAGTGATTTTTTCCTGGTAAATTTTTATTTGCCTGTATTAATTTTAAAGATGTTTTAAGTAAAGATAAATCCATTTTAATGGTAATAGGTGAAATGATTTCACTTTAATTCAGCTTGATATTAATTTACTTTCGCATTTTTTTTTATTATCTATAATAATTATAACAAGGGCATCAAAATATTAATAAAATCTTATAGTAAAAAAAAATGCAATTTTAAGATTCGGTGTTTTGAATTTTGTTGTTTTCTGTGTTGCTGAGCTTGGTTTTTTCGTTACATAAATTTTTGTTTCAAAATCAAAAAAGAACAAGTAAGGAAGGGCTAAGTTCGGGTGAAAACTAACATTTTATTATCCTGCAACTTGCATGAATCAAAACCAGGGAAATGCCTTAAGATATAAAATCAGGGAATCGGAATCTAAGAAATTTTATATATGCATTTACTCATACACTGACCGACCAATTCGGCATAAGATCTGTTAGAAAAGAGAAAATCATTTCATGTAGTATATGGTTGTTGGAGTAGTTTAGACACAATTTTCCCCATTGACTATTATCACTCCTCATACTATTCTTTAGATTTCATTAAGGTATTTCATATACAATCACCAATCATAAAATCTTTATGGTACTTGGGGGCTCAGGGAACTAATGTAACGAAAGGATTTTGTCTCAATTTCAATAGTATATCTCACACATTGAATGATATTTTCGTTCAAAAGTCAGGTACAGATCCTCGGTAGGTTGAATTTGAACAATTTTTGGTCAAAAGGTGGGATACTTTAAGGGAATCATTACAGCAAAATTGTATTCTGTTGTAGTAATTACTTCTTGATTTGTGTACTGGAAAGTGAAAGAATCAAATGGAATTTTAAATTTTCTTTATATGGGAACTAGGCGTATAAAGTAGTCCGATTTTGTCCAATTTGTGACAATATTGAATATTGAGAGAATGTCACTTACTAAATTTAGTCGAAATCGGTCAGTCTGGAACCGAGATATGAGGTTTCACCAAAAGGTGGGCGGTGCCAAGACCAACGTCCAAGCGTCCAGCGTAAAATTTAACGTCTCTGACGAAATAAGTTATTGATTTGTTTCGACTTTAGACGTCTGTGCCAAACTACAGTTGTATATCTTAATTTAGTGCTTAGTTATGGCACTTTATAGGTTTTCAGTTAATGGATATTTGTGGGTATGGCACTGGACCAATTATTCCTATCTATGAACTGGTAAATGTTTTATACAATGGAACCCGCATAATAAAATTCATGAACACATCTTAATTTTTACTCAAGTTACAGTGTGCACGGACGGACAGACGGACAGTGAAATATGCAACCATGTTAGGTGAACTAAACTCTGTAGCAAGTGTATAGTAGTATTTTGATTGCTCACAAAAGGCCTAATTGAAGTCGTTTTTGTAACTTAAGCCCATTAAGGTAGCTCTGCTCATTTCCACGAGGCTTATATTAATTCATTAAGGTAACTTCAATGGACAGTTTATTTTCAACTTTCCCAAAGTAAAAAGTGGCTAGTCATGTGTTGCCTTATGATCATACTGCCTTTGTAATAATCTTATGCAAGGGGTCTCTTCCGAGTTACTCGTTCAACGGCCATGAAGGCATCCCTTTCGCGAATAAAAAATAGATTTTTTTAAGCAGTATAACAAAATTAAACCAAAAACTTCTAAAATCGTAAAAAATGCCTTTAAAACGGTTCAACGTGGCAACATCCAGCCCCTGTAACGGTTTGGAAGGCAGTCTCCTGTGAAGGTATTTCACTTCTTCACTGCTGCGGAAAAAGGGGATAAAACTGGAAAAAAGGTTACCAGAAGACGTGGTAAAGCAACTAATCTCTCTTCGATCGATAACGTTGGTTCTCCCTGCAAGATTCAGCTCTAGTCACAAAGTCAAAGTCATCCAGCAATGGCTTAAAAGCAATATTAAGACCTGAAGACGAAGATGATTGTGGGGAAGTCGAGACTTCAATCCGATGGACTACAATTTTTGATCGGGGCTAGAGAACATAACTTCTCGAATACCTCACAAAAGGGGAGGGGAGGCTTAACTAATATGTGGTGATGTGCGGGCTTCGTCAATTTGAATTGAAATTACGCATGCTGCTATAATCAACGGCCGAATCGTTGGTTTAATGTAATAAAATATTTAATAATGTTTAATTTTTATAAAGGCCAGAAGATGTAACAATACTTATAACCGGATTAAGTATACATATATGGCAAAGTTCTTATATTTGAAAGGTGTTGACGTCCTGTATTTTATTTTCCTTAGCTGAATTATAATAAAATGTGATTCAGCACCATGCATGGTCTTCCTTAAATCATGAATCATCATCCTGTTTCTATATTGATGCGTCGGCTACATAAGCCCCAATAGAAGAACAAAACAATTTAATTAAAAAAGCTGCCAGAATCTGTGAAAATTACAAAAATTATGCTTAGATCTCGAACGGAAAAAATATTTTCGAAAGCATAAGGAAACACATAACCTATATTTCCAAGTTCAGCAATAACATATAATCGCATGTGCGGTCTAGAACCTGCCCACAATCAAGTGTGCACATACATCAAAATTGCTTCACTATTTTTAAATTATTCATTGCAATCGTTGACAAAGAAGATAACAAAAAACGAAAACTACGCCATGCGTCACACATACAAACAAATGAACAAAAGTGTGTGTGTTTAAGAGACATAAAATGAGGTCCCCAGCGAAGGCCAAAACGACATATTAGCAGAAATGTGATAAAGGAAGATAAAATAAAATGCCGGAATGTCAGTTTTAAAAGAATGAAACAAGAAAATAATCAGAGAAATTCGTGTTTTATTATTTCACGTTTGTTGTCCTTTTATATCCTTTGTGTGCGTCCATACAAATACAACACATACAGATATGATGGCGATGGTTTACTGGTGTGTATGAGTGCGTTCTGGCTTTCTGTGTTACGAAATTACGTTGCGTGCTCGGCATAGAAAAATTTCACGCACACGAAGCGGTATGCTGAGTATGCGACAGTAGTTACAGACGGACTTGCATACAAAAGTATGCATATGGGGCTGTTTGTGTGTGTGTGCCTTAGTAGCTCAACGAGCCGCCTTCTCACAGACCTCACCTCACAGTATTTTATATAAATATTCATCTGTTTGCGTGTGTTTGTGCGTTGGCTTGTGACAGGCGTTCTCTTAGCGGCTGTCATGGGCCTCTGCCGGTTGCTATATTCGCTGCCGCAATCAAGTTAAAGCAACGAACCAAGCAAACAAGCAGCTAACCAACAGCACAACTGACAGCAACAAGGACATTTCATTATACTGTGTCTTTCTGTTAACAATTCAAGCGCATGCATGTATGTGTGTGTGCGCATATTATTCATATTTTGTCTCGGCATCCGCCGCTGCAGTGGTAAGCCTTTCCGCAGCTCCATTGTGCGTCGCTCTATTGCACAAATACATACATATCTGCTACAAATATCGGTATAATATGTACATATATACCCGCACATATACTTCATTATTATGTATTTATATAGTGGCAGTAGCTCTATTGGATAATAGGGCCGGTATAATAATGGAAAGAAATGTCGAAAGGCTTTTATTGTGCTCCTGCCTACGCCGCGGCAGCCAGCGTAGCACTAATACAGGCGCACAAACCCTTTTCAGCCGGCTCACACACAAAGGCTTGCATCTCCGTGCCATGTCAGCTTTTGCTGTTGCCTGTTTTCAGGCGCGTCTCTAAATGGTTGCAATTTTTCTGCCTTTCTGCTCCCTTTTCATGCTTCTGCTCTCTCTCCGGCGCGCTGCTGTCGGTTAGTTTGTGTAAAAATTTACGAGGAATTTTGTTTTTTTGTAGCGTCGACACGTGTGTGCGTGTGATGCGGTCGCTCTAGGTAAATTTATGTGCGCTTAAAACCCTACTTAGCCTATGTTTGTCAACTTAAGACCGTCGCTGTTGACGTTGCCTGCCCGCAGAGACTTGTTGTTTGTCACCCGTTCTTGTCATTGGCCTGATAGTACATCCGGGAGCGCTCAACGGCGGTCGCATTGGAAAACAGGTGGAAATTGTAAGTGGCATGTAGGTATGTGTATGCGGTAGAAAGTGGCTTGCGGTACCTCATTTGTGCTGTTATACGCATGGCATACAAATACATTTAAATATTTACCCAAATGAACTGTTAGACATGTTTGGCGGAGAATATCTTTAGGAAAAAGGTCACCAGAAAAAAGTCACAACGGAAACGGAAGCGACAAAGGAAACCCACAATTGTGCATTTAGTGAACTCACGCAGTGAACTTGCAACACACATTCGCACACACTCTTACTGCGGCACAAGTTTGCGAGAAGACTCTACGAGAGACTACACGCAACCTAAGCAAACACATTCAAAATGCTAACAAAGTGAAAAACTTGTTGTTTGACAAGCCAAGACTATGTAAATTGCGGGGATGTGTGGGTGTATGCCTGTGTGTGCCTGCGGTTAAATATATATTAAGTTAATGTGGAAAAAAAGCTATTCCATTCATCTTACCTTACTACACTATTTAACATATTGAAAAAAAAAAAAATATTTAGAAATGCTGGAATTGGGTTTTATAAAAAATCCTTTTACAGAAATAGAGTTAATGAAGTTCTTACCTATAGATAGTAACAGGTCGCGTTTTTAAAATTTGTAAAATAGCGCTTGTTGTTGACCAATCTAGAAAATCTGAGGGGATCTGCCAATCTTATTGTTCCAAATATCATCCACTTTTAGTACTATTGAAATATATCGTCTTTAATCGACTACTGAACTAATTTCGGTTCTTTTAGTAGAAATATTCTTAGCAATGAGATACTCTTATTAACGCTTGGGCATGAGCTGAATTCCAAAATGCTTGAGGTACTTATACACAGAGGCCCATACAGTTTTGAACTCCGTTCTGAAAGAGACACAGAGAACAATATCTCTATTATTCTGAGAGGGACCCCATAGAACAAAATGTAGTCTGTATTGAAAGAAATAACATAAAATATAATTTTTATTCTGAGTAAGACCCTGGAAAATAAAATCTGTTATGTTCCGAGATTTCTCCCACAGAACCAAATATGCTCTGGCTTGAAAGAGATCCAAGAAAATAAAATATGTTCTGTTCTGAGATAGAGCTCATGGAGAAAATGAGGTAGTAAGATCGCAAGGAAAAAAATCAAAGCAATCTCTGAGATAGATTGTTATCTTGCAAAAGTTCACATTCCTTGTCTGTAACTTTTTGTTTTATCCCACTTCATCATAATCTTTGGTTCTTGGAATAAATTTAAGATGTACCCGATAGCCAGTTTCTCTAAAGATTAATTGCAAAAATTTTGTTCTCATTATCAAGGAAGCCTTCTACCAAAATATTTTAAGAGGAAGCTACTGATATCTCCATACCACTAGAATACAGCGTGAGTGGTTTGAAATCATTTATGACTATTAAGTTCGATATTCCGCTTTAAATCTAAATATTCTATAACTAAATTCCTGCTTGTTTGAACACAGTGCAATTCAAACCCAAAAGCCTTATCATTGCGCTTTCGATCTGAGTCCGCCTACTTCATAAAAGTACACAGCCTCTCAGAGATATCCTTCTCGCTGTTACAAATACTTTGTAAAACAGTGTTATGTAAGCAACAAATAATATTTGGTCCCTAAATAACTAAAACCGTCGCTCCTTTAAAGTATGACCGCATGCCGACTTAACGCAACACCCCAACTTTACTGCTATAATTTTTTCCAGCAAAACCCACGTACTTCTGCATTAACTCAAGAACAAAGATGATGATGACGGATTCCATAGCAGCCATTTATATGCACATCAAGTTAGTGTCTTCAACAGCCTCGTAGGACCAAATACCCGCACTCTTTTCCATTGTATTTGTTCTAGTTCTTGCACGAAATATTTGTCTTCTTATGGTTGCCATCACCTTGTTTTGTCGCCACACAAAATTACTTATTTGTAGTACATTTACTTGTCGGCCGCCGAGTACGGGAGCAGCAAACAAAGGCAAGCAAATTATTTTTCGGTAGTCAGCAGGTGAATTCAAGCTATTCAATTTTCATTATTTAATAATAGGAATTGATAAAGAGGACATTTTCATTGTGCTACGTGTCTGCTTGCTGAATGTCCTTTGTCTGTATGTATACATGTATGGCTGTATGTTTGTATTGTATGCATTCAGCATGGTTATGTGGTGTAATTGTCTAGGTGTGTGGGATTGATAACAAAGCAGCTTGTTGTCTGCCACAAAATGACACGCAAATGCTCTGAGTTAACAACTTTTAGGTTATGTATGTATTATATTATATAATATTTGTATTTGTGTGTTTGCTAAATTCCTTTATATACAACAAATTGTTATTTGTTTCTCTGTAGCCATTGTTGGTGTTTCTATTATTAAATTTTGTTTTTATTGATGTTTCTTAGGTCGTCTTGCCGGACTTTTCGAAATATTATAGGCACATACAGGAAGCGTGTACAAACTTTAAAGATCAAGATTAGCGAAAATTAATTTCTATCGAAAATAATTAACATTTGCCGTGAATTTGAAAAAAGTGGAGCAAAATAAAAGAAAATTGTTTTCAATAAATGTTTTGTAATTTTAGATAATAACAGTTTATAATGGAATGAGTTGAGAAAGCGGTTTCAATATGTAGTCTCTCAACAGCAGCGAAAATCAAGTATGGAAGAAGTGAAAGAAAGTGCGAAGTGTTCTTAATCTGGGTTGAAGAGGTCGCTTATTTCATGGCATAGTTTATGTAGCACTTTATTGCAAAAGTTTGTACCGGATGATAACTCATTATAATCTTCGCTCTTCCTTTATCAATTTCAAGGGATTAAACCTCTCACCAGCGTCAAAAAGTTACGTAATCTACAATTTTTTTTATTTTTTTTTTTTATGAAGAATATACCAATTTATACTTCTTGACATCTACTGAAAATGTCAGGGAGTAGTGCGTTGGCATGGCGCTACGATAACGGTATCTAGTACAATTTTCAATATGTAATT
This sequence comes from Bactrocera latifrons, assembly GCF_001853355.1. Taxonomy (NCBI): domain Eukaryota; kingdom Metazoa; phylum Arthropoda; class Insecta; order Diptera; family Tephritidae; genus Bactrocera; species Bactrocera latifrons. The sequence goes on along the minus strand of NW_017536990.1, from coordinate 1,751,274 downwards.
TTGGTTATACGAATCCGAACGTCAAGAACCTCAGACAACAATTTGTGTGAAATTTCCCGAGATAGCTTCACAAATTAAAACGATTTCATACAAGGTCCGGTTATATAGTGGTCCGATCTGAAACATTTCTATGCACAATTTCATGAATATATCTTATAAAGTAATAGGTTTTCCCTACAAGGACTTCATTTCGTTTGTTCAGTCTGTATGACAGCCATGTATATGCTATAGAGATGCCATATCAATGGTTCTGACAAACGAGCAGCCTCATTATGAGGAAGGACCTGTGTACATTTTCAGAGTGCTTGCTCAAAAACTGAGGGACTATGTAGTTCGGGTGTAGTTCAAAATGTCAAGAGTATTATTTGAGCTATGCTTTGTTTCGATATCGGCATTGTTGCCTGGTCCATCTGTATATAATATATTATAAGAGTTTAGATTAATCTCAAAAACTTATAATTTCACCACCAAAAACCACACCAAATTCGTCGTTGATAGAAACGATCTAAAAATTACGGCTTCAAGCGTTTTAAATAATTTTCGATTTCATTTGTCAGCAATTATCTATTGTCGCATTAACGGCTTTGTGCACAAGTGCGGTCAGGTGAAAGTTCAATTTATCATGATATCATACTTCAGTTATCTCTACTATTTCAAACTTAATTATGAAGTGAAGCAGAAGAACCCGGAAGGGCATTGCATTACAACCTCCCTTTGAACACACCCACGCAACGGCGGCAAGTAAACTAATGCGCGCGGAGCAGTTAGGACCTCACATAGCAACTGCTAAGCAACAATTTTCCTCAATTCTTTTCATCCTTTCCCTAGGCACGCTGAGTCTAACGGTTTGCCAGCCGAATACTTCGTCTACGCGCTCCGCATGCCAATAAATTAATATAAAAATTCCTCACGCTCAGCCAATAAAATAGCATTTAAGTGCTTTGAACGGCTGTCATACGCCTGTTCGATGGGCTGTCTGTTCGTTTCGCCGCCCATTAGAAGTGCTGCAGTTGCGTATATCTGTATGACTGTGTGTTTATATAGCGGCTCATATTTCTATCAACAACTAACTGAAGTAAGAGCATATATATGTATAGGTCTGTTCCAATGGAGCGCACCCCACTACCCGCTACGCTGAAATTATTGCATGCCCCTTCGCATTGGCCATTTAATGCAACTCGACGCAGATCTTGCAGTTTCTCTGTTTTTTGCCTTGCGCGAGTGCATACATACACACTTACATATCGGTGTATTTTTTGTAATTTCACGCAGATTTGCAGAAATCATCTTTCCGGCATTCATTTTCCACTTCCTCAACTCGGTTTCTTACACAGTTTTTCTTTTAGCTTCGCGAAGTGCAGAGCATCATAATCATTAAAATTCTATTAAAATCATTCACTTTCCGGCAATAAGCGGAAATGCCGGTGTGGATGGGCGCATACAAATTATTGGGGGGCGAAAGGGAGTGCGCTCTCGTGGCGGACATGATCATTATGTATCCATATAGTGCCTCAAATTGACTGCTTGCTTTTATTTTTGTCAGAGTGTCGCAGTTTTTGTTCCACTAAATTTTTTCGCTATTCCACTGGACCTTCGGTCATAAAACTGTCTACGCAAATTGGCCGTAATTCCGCCGTTGCCTTCTCCACCTTTTCCTTCCCCATCTTCTTTAGTTGCTGGTACTTTAGTTGATGTCGACGGACGTGCCGCGCGTTCTTCCATGCCTCATGTCATAGCAACTGTCCAATCCAATCTTTCATGGCCGCCGCATTGTCTGCCGCAGTCGTCTGCGTGTCGTCGTCGTCACGAGTTCAATCCACGATGCCGCCTGCATAACGTTCGCGCGAACGCCCATAACAATGTTGTGGCGCTTAAATGCTGCCAACTTTAACGTCACTAATTGCCATTGATGGCAAAATCGATGGAAAACGGATTTTCCAATTTATAAGCTTGTCGCTCGGTCGTCGCGTGCAGCGTTCGTGTTCTTGGTTATGTTTGCTTGTTCTGGTATTATTGCGTGTCGTACGAATGGGAAAGTGCATTTGTGTTGGTGTGTCTTTGCACAATTAAAGAGAATTTAAATGACCAAATTCATATGATATGTGACTTCTGGAAAGGAGCAGTCAATATTACAATCATTAAGTAGCTTAAATTCGAATAATGCACAACGGTTGATTTTTGTAATATTTTTTTAAAAGAGAATCGTTGCTTCAAAACAAATTTTTGATTTTTTTTTTGGTGTGATATGCGAAAATACATGTGATATATATGTTTCTTAAAAGGGCGATTAAGGATAAAATCAGTAATCAAAAATATTATGTGCACGGCATACAAGAATTCGAGAAGAAGAAGATTGTCTGTCTCAAGTTGTTGCGCGCGTCGTGTGAACGCAATTAGCAGCACCAAAAGAGAATTTGCCGATAAAAAGTGACAAAAGAGTTGGCGCAGTCGAAATGTTTACTTAATCGATCTAAATAATGAAATATACTCCGAAATTGTCAGAATGACAAGAGCAATTGATTTTTAATTGTGTGCTTCTCTTAAAAAGTATAAAGCCATTTCATATCTCTGACCCACTTGACACTGAACTATATTTAGTTTAGAATAATTTCTGATTTCTTAATACAGTTCGAAATTGAGGCCATTTCGGAATACACATTTTAAGCCAAATGCTTCTCAGCTAAAGGTAGCTGAAAACGACATATACTTCGAGCTCCACGCCCCTCCTGCTCCATTGAACATAACATCTCCCTCCCGGTCTACTGGTCTATATTATCGAATAATGAATTAGAATGACAAGACACCTTCAATATTTCTGTTTATTTTGAGCCGTAAGCCCTGGCAGCTAGTGCTTTTTACTCTGTAAGATAACAATTTTATTACTAATTTTAATTTAATAAATAAAATAAATATTATTATTTGAGGCACTCGAAAGCAATAAGAATTTTGCCACCTCCAAAACAGTTATTTGAAATGCCAAGTCCATAGATTTGGGGAGTCCTGAAATGCGACTGCATACATCCACTTAGTATATTTAGTACCACTCAGTTCCTATATGATAATGTGCATATATTTTGCCAATGAAAGAGTGCTTTACATTTCATTCGACATTCGACACTTGGAGCATAATTAATTGTTTAAAAAGCAACGGTGCACTTTAGAAATGCACTCCATTCAAAAGTGGAGGGGGCGGGCTGCAGCGTGGTCCACAAGCGGCCTGACGGCTCACCACTGACAGCATTTCAATATGTGCTCATTTGGCGCTTTGCATTTTAAATATTTATCTCGTGAAAATTTCAGCTGAAATCGCGCATTTTCATTTAGTCAAATATTTTGCTTTTATTGCAGTCGCCGCAACGATATTGTATTTCCACTTTGCACATTGCACATTTGCAGATTAGTTGCACTTGCTGGCGTCAATTTTGGAGCAAATATTCGTTTGAAATGAGCACCACGTATATATTTGGGCGATGCGAAAACTAACATATCGAATTTGTGGATTAACATGAACCTATATACAGAAAAGGAAATATCCCAGAAAGCAGTTTTTTATATTTTGAAAGGTGTTGGTGGGCATTAGAAGTTTTACGCAACGAATTCTTGTGACTTGTAATATTTCCTAAAAAGCTTATCTAAAGGGTATTCTTTAAATTCAGATGTTAGTATATTTAAAGGATTTACAAAGTTAAAATCATGTTTGCAGGCATGCTTTTTCTCAGTATAAACATTTTTTAACCCACTGAGGGATTAGTTTTGGGCTCACCCTGGTTTAGGTATCAGAAAGCATACGACGAATTTCTAACAAATATTTCGACACATACTCATGCACGCTTGCGTATTTCTACTATATTTTATGGAAGTCCAGCGATATTGGCATTTTTAAACAACTTCGTGATCACCCACTTTGGTACATTCTTACATTCATCAAACACGCCTTAAAAGAAGAGATGTGCCAGCGTATTACCAAAACAGCTCAATCATTTGCTTGAGCGTGTCTAGTTTGATTCTAGTTTTTAATGTAAATGTCATATTCTCCGAAAATAGTATCCTTTATATGGGCGGCTTATAAGATCAGGGACGCTGAGCTCAATGATTTCGACAATAATACTTTGGAAAATAATTATTCAACAAGAAAAAATGATGCAAGGCTGCTAAGAAAAACGGTCAGGAAATCAACTCAACATAGTTCTCTTCGAAGGGCACGATGACGATGAATCCGAACTGTACTGAATGCGCTTCAAATTAATCGCAGCTCAAGCAATGAGACTCTCTGAACAATAATTGGTATGAACTATTAAGAATATTATAGGTTTGAGATCTTCAAAGTTCCATTAACATAAGAAAATTGGAAAATTCATTAATTTCTAGCAATAACTTAATGAAAGTTTGCGTAACACCAGTTTGTCATAACCAGCTGAAAGATCTTTTGGCTCTATTTACCTTCTGCCATTAAACACATCAGATTATATTTACGCCTCCTTTGGTATCAAATCTCAATTCTATGAAACATTTCCTAACAAGCATGCGATTCTCATTTTATTCCAAAGAATTAAGACTAAATATTTTACTTACAAGTACACAGATAAATTTATTTGGTAGTACATACGGTTGGTGAAGGCTGCTACTAATTTCATTAATGAAGTACCAAAGTGAAACAAGAGTCAGCTGTAAATGTATGTATGAAAACATTTCAGATATGATTTAGCCAGCTGTGTACTTAATAATACTATGCCTACATGCTACACAAGTATTTGCATGCCAAATATGCTAGTAATGTAGCTTTGCCTCTTTGTTGATTTAATGCCATTCCTCGCAATGTCTCTCATGCTTACATAATTACAGGAATATATGAATTTCTAGCATAACTACAGAAATAAGTGCATGCTAGAAATATGATTCGAGAGGCCGGTGGCCGGATCGGAGTAAGAATAAAGGTCACACATACGCAATCACGCATCCAAACAAAGTCATTGTGTGTATGTATGCGTCTCTACTCCTATAGGCAGCGTATTGTGAAACGTTCATGCCGAATATGATGGCGATCATTTACAATTGTAGAGAGGGTTAGTAAATATTATTCATCAAATATTGATAATGCTTCCGAAGTGGAATTCAATTACATAAAAAAATTATTAATTTTTAAAATTTCCAATTTCAACGAAATATAATTATTGTTACGGAGCATAAATTAATATATGTTGTTTTTAATTTACTTACTCCGAATTGTATTAACGTATTTGAATATCAACTGAGTCAAAAGTATTTCATTTGCCACGAGTTCATTAAAAAAACATTATCAGTATATGTATGTATGTCTTTTAGTTGCAAAGTAAGCAACATTTTTTTTTTTTTTTTTTTTTTGCATCAACTACCACGAATGTTGTGTATGTAGAAGTGTTTTGAGGAACTTTAGTTCGAAGAAATCAGACGCGGAGAGTCATTATAGAATAGTTCAAGGTCCCTTGACACCAAAGGTGCTTTTGATAATGCGTCCCACGCAAGTGTCATCATAGCCCTGGAGAAAGCTGTGGTGGAGAGAAAGATTCGTCTAGGTACTATGAGGGGCTATCCATGTGGTGGAATTCTATCCTCCCTACTATGGTAAATCATAATAGGAGGACAATTTAAGAATACTCTCCGCAATTTAGTTCTAAGGAGCTTAAGTCTAGCTAGGATGGATGGTAGTTCAGATGGGTTAAATATCAATCTGTCAAAAAAAAAAAGGTAAAGACTTAGAGTGTCTATGTAGGTCAAATTCCTCGGCTTCACATTAGACTCAACCGCAAACCACCAAAGCACTCATGATTTAAAAACTTAGATTTACAAAGAAGTTAAGAGTTACTCGCTGCAGTTAGGCGTAGCGGAATGATACCACACTCGACCTACTACTTAGGGGCAGCTCTATTCATTGGTAAATTGACAGTGGCATTTAATAACTGCATACCCGCCCTGCTGCAGTCTCTAGGATGAGAGGACCAGAACCATGCATTGTGATCAGGTTTCACATCATAAAGGAGCTGCTCGGAGGAGAGAGTGGGGAGAGAAAGGCACTGGGAGTAAACAACAAGAATGCGCCATCCCAAGCTACTATCGAGAAGTTACACCCAAACAATGTTTAAGTATATGAACAACCTCCCTCGAGACAAATTCCCTGTCGCATTTTATACTGGACACTGCAGATTCAAGAAACGCTTGTCCAACATGGGCATGGCCCCTTGTGTCAACCGCCAGCTTGAGACATGGAACCGGAAACCCTAGAAGCGGTCCCATCTGCCCATTTGTAGAAGTAGGGTCAAGGCCCTTGGCTCCATCTATCTGAATCCATCTGCACCACCTCCAATGCGCCCAGCAAGTTCCTGGAATTTATCACAGTGCTGAGCCATTAGGACCTTATAGAGAGAGTAGAAGGCACAATGGGCCATAGGTCGCAGTGCAAAACCTCAACTAATTTCTGGTATATTCTATTCTTTAGCTCAAGTTTATGGTGCACATTCTTTAGTTGAGCGAATGTACCAAAAGTGGTTTGCTCGATTTTGAAGTGTTGACAAAGATCGTGTTGGACGTCCAAAGAAGCTAGAAGATAATGGGGTGAAATCGTTACTCCATTAAAATTATTTCTAAACACCAATAGAGTTTGCAGAATCCTTGCGACTCACTCCAACACCCATTTCAAAATGTGCTCTTACGGATTCATTCAAAAGCTAGATAATTGGGTGCCATATGAACTAAGCTAAAAGATGTTGAAAGATAATGGGTAAGTCGAATATCCTTGATGCCAATGTAATCATTAGCATTTTATGAGATCAGAATGAAGTACTGCATTATGAGCAGAACGCTCTGACAACAGCTGACAACAGCTTATGAAATTGGAGGGAGCTGGAATTAATTTTTATATATTTCTTGATACATATTTTGTCACTTTTTATTTAGCAAGAATGTTTTCTGAAAAAATATATTACATACTTTTTTAGTCGTAAAAAGTAGCCATTACATTAATTTGTGTCTCATGGGAGCTTTTGCAGAAAACTGCATTCAAAGCTGCCTAGCTTTTGCGCCCAGCTGCTCCACTGAGTATGCATACCTTCACCACTATATGAAGAAGCGAGGAAAATGAAATGAAAACTTTCAATTATGCGCGTAATATCAAACATGCCACAAGCAAAGTGACTTTACCTCAGCACTTGCGAGCGTCGGGCATGCACCGTGACCACCCCGACGGATGGCCAACTGCCTAAACAGAGGTGTTGACAGCGAGTAAGAATGAGTATTCCGACGCATACAATGTAAACACACAAAGAAACAGGCATCGATATGCCAGCAGTGATTCAATCATACAACACCGGATATCAGTTTAAACCACTTGTTGTAGCGTTGAGTGACAGGTCGAGTGATGCATTCATAAGTGCGTCACATATTCCTGCATGTGTTGGAGCATTTGCTGATGCACCATATCCGTTAGACTCATAAACCAGCGCGCACTTGCCACATGCCACATGGAAGTCCACACGCGGCGTGTGGAAGTCAAAAAAACAAACTTCATTGGACGTGTAATTCTTGCCGCTTCCCGACTGGGGCAGCCCGCGCTAATGCATCGCGCTCTCGTGCTGTGTCAGAAGGGTGCTTTGCCACGATCATGTGCTGACAAGGAAACAACCAGCAATATGTATGCATGTATGCAAGTGTAGTAGCACTTTTGTGGCATTGCCAGCGTGGACTGACAGTAGCAGGTAACAACAGGCAGCACAACAACACAGTGTAATTAACGAGAAATGCCTGAGGCACTTGTAATGGATGGATGGCAAGCAGTGCTGCACGCAAGGCTTAGTTGTCCTACTAAACAACGCGCGCCACACACACACTGTAAGTGCTAGCAGGCTGTGCGTGTGTGCGCCTCGATTCGCTGCTCAAATGTGAATATATGTATGTGCTTAATTGAATTAAATGCGAAATACTTTAGTTGTGCAGCTGCGCCGTGATATCTCTCGGAAATTCATTTATGCGCACACACACACACACACACATTGACGCATACCTCCTTGATTGGGCACATTTAAATGTATGCTTGCACTGAAAACTGTTACGCCTTCAAACTGCTCTGATATATGTAAGTACACAACGCTAACATGACATGATTGTTTTATATGTGTATGTGTGTGTATAAGCAATCGCTCGCTGTTCTAATTATGCTCGCAATAACCACTGACCACTTTAGATTTTCGATTTTATTTGCTTTTGTTAGTAGTGCTTCGCTTCTTCATTTCACCCCCTCCAACCTCTTGATCGCACTCTGAATTTAACTCTCGCTTTCGCGTCCCCTATGTGTATGGTATGTGTGCGGAAGTATACATTGAGGCCGCAAATTATATTCCCTTTCATCGTGACACTAATGACCACGATAATGTCATAGTGTTAGTTTCAATTACCCGTTGGCGCTCTTTTGACCTTTAAATTAATTGAGTTATCACATGCGAATATCTAATAGCGCTTATTCAATTTATTTGTAACTGTTTCTTATTTATGCTTATGCACAGTTAGAATGGAAGCCTTAAATAGTTATTTATGTGTGTAAAATACCGACAACTCAAGTGAATTAAGTGTTGATTGCCATGCGAAAATGCTGAGAGGAAACGAAGAGTTAAGTACAGTCGAGTGATATATATTGTGTAAGCAAAGAGCAAAGAGTTTAAAGCCGACGACCCATTACTTAGATCCTCATTGGATACAGATACTTTTTGTCAAAAATTCAGGTTGCCAAGACCGAGAGAAACTACTAAGTATTGAAAGGACATTAGTCGCGCCCAGCTTCAAAAAACCGTGGAAGCAAAAAAAAATTTATCTAGGAATATTCGTTAATTTTAGGCGGTCTCAGGAGGAGGAAATTTTTGTTACCAAAAAAGTTTCACATTTTAAACAGACCAATTAGTTAATAATTCAGACGTGGTTCCGGCAATATATTTAATGAAAGTAGAACTCGAATATTCCCTTTAAAATTAAACTTTACTTCGAAAGATTGGAGGTTTGCACAAATAACATATGAAGACCTCGCCTTTTCAAGGGCAATGAAATATTACTTCAAATAAGTTTCCCTAGGATCTGTTGGTTCCCAAAGAGCATTCTGCTCACTGATATATAAGTAATTAGGATACATCTGCATTTCAGAAATCGTTGAAAATTCAGGTTAAATTGTGAAAGAATATTCCTCAATACACTTAAGTGAATGATAAGGTTAAAATTTCGATGTAAAAGTGGGTCCCACTTGGACAGCTGAGAAGGCCGTGCTATTATGATGCCAGTATTCCCTAAGGTTTAATCGAAAAGTTAATGAGTTCTGCTAAATCTGGGCAATTCTACCTCACCTTCCTCCATACAACTTAGGCTGTTATCATTTAACAGCATTTTCATCCTCATGCACGTCTATAGCGGATGACCAGAAATCCAACGATATCGATAAAATGAAGCTTACTGATAGCAGGTACTTCAGTGGATCTCCTGCGCTCTATACTAAGCCAAAGGTGCAACGATGCCTACTCTTGGAAGCTCATAGACTTTGCAATTTCCACTGATTCCGATTCTGGCACTATCCGATTCCAGAAAATTTATAATATCAATAGTGATGAATTTTCACGTTGATATCCTCTATCTGACCTAAAATGCTTTACGAAGTGACTTAGTTTCACTTGAACCGTAAATTCTTGCAAAGGGATGATTGAACAACCATATAACCACTTACGTGGCATAAATCACTCAGTGAGAGTTTCTGGGTTTTAGCAAATTTGTCTCTCATCTTCTCACTTAACAACGAGAATAAATGTTCGTAATATATAAATCCTAAACCAAACAACAACCACATATTATAAGAACTCCAGAACTCCTACCAACAGTATGAAATATATAACCCCATATCCCAAATGACGGTACTTTTAAAAAATACTTCAAGCACAATAAACGAGTAACTAAATATTCCAGTAACATTAAATTAATTAATTCACAACATTAAATTCCATTTGAAGCTTACACTTTTCAGTATAAATGCAAATGAATAATGAATTACCTATATCAGGATAAAATTTGCACGAATAACGTATTTGAGGTGGGTCACCTTATGACTTAAGCTGGCGCATATGTATGACTGAAACGAACCAAAAGTGTTTATAGTTGACCGATTCGCCGCTCTCCCAGAATAATTTCTAATATATTTTCTATTTTTATAAAAATATATGAAAATAAGATTTTTTTCTACTACTTCAATAAAATTCTTTGGTAAATTTTTAGTCCTACGAGAAAAAGTCTTCTGCAATATGTCATATTAAATGTTATTTATGTTGCTATTGGCCTAGGCTTTTCCTGCACATTTTTAACATAAGCGTGATAAATACGGAATTCCCTCCACACACACAGACATCCACGTTGATTTTTGTATTTTTTACCTTTTTTTGTCAAGCAAATAAATTTTGCTTTTTTCTTGGTGGACATGCGTTTGTTTATAAAGCGATTTATTGTAATTATGCCGCGGCTAAGCCGGAAGCAAAATTAGTGTTAAAGCACGCACACACATCTACATAGACATACACACATGCAAAGGCTCAGTCGAGAAGGCACAGAAAACAAAAAGAGCAAATAATGCAAGGATTCCGTTGATAGTGGCATAAGGACTCGGGGAAAATAATGGTATCGAGTTAAGTTGCAATTAAGGCAAATTGCAGCCGACACAAAACAGCAGCGGAATAGTAATGAAGGCGCACAGCCGGCCCGCAGTAGATAAGCAGATGTGAATTTATGACCATGAGAAGTGATAAAGGCGAAATGACTACGAGTACACATATACTCAGATATAAATAAGTATACATACATATATACAATTTTTTTTTTATTTCGTAGATTGCACACATCTGGTGGTAAACGAAAGCTCCACGCGCTGGTGGTTTTGTTGTCACCGTAGCGCGCTCGTGCCTGCCAAGAAGATTACATAAGTGCTGCAGATTGAGGTCGGCGCTTTAAGTCAACATTGATCAAACCCGCATTTTGGCGAACCATAATTCCGCAAAATCGTAAGATTGTTTGCCATGCACAAGCACATGTGCGCAATAAATGTACAAAGGTACCACATATTTGCACATACATATGTACATGTAGTACAATGCGTAAACAAAGGCAAAAACAAAGAGTAATGCAAATAAGTACAAACCTACATCAGATCATATAGCAGAACATATAATACCCAGCAGGAAAAAAATTCGATCGAACCGAAATAGAACACCGAGCAAAATACACATATGTACCTGACTTCGATCCGTCATTGCTTTTTTTGCTAACTTTGTGAGCTGCTCTATTGTCAAAAAATTTGCATAACAACAAAAGACAAAAGAGACTTTGCGAATATCTGTAGTCGCTATCTTCAGTGCTACTAAGCTCTATTTTGGTCATTTTTGATCAGGTGTAGCTTTTTATTGTGAATGGATTATATGTATGGCATATTACATAAGCGGTATGTAAGGTTTTCTCCATCTAAAAAGAATCGCAACAGTATTGTGTGTGCATCAGAGTTCGAGGATGCAACGAAAGTGCTCCAGTTTGTTCGATTAACAGATTTTCGTTGTTTGATTAACCAGTTTCGAACTCATGCATATGCGAAGAAAGCTATACAAACAATGCACCGAAGCGAAAATTTTTCACGATAAAACAATTATACTGTAAAAGATACCAATGGCGTGCACTATCCATTCTAACGGTTGTAATTATCACCTAAAACTACTCGACTTACATTTAAGCTTGTATATGTAAGTAAATTGATTGAAATCTTGCAATCTTACATAAAACTGCTTGTATTCGAGTACTCTGGTTGAGGTTTTGCAGCTTAAGATATTTCCCTGCCTATGGCCTTGGCAAGTTGCGAGAGTATGATAGTTCAGTTACACCCGAATATAGCATTTCCTTACTTGCTTAAGATCGCTTATCTCTGAGTACAGTAAAGAAGCTAAGGGTAGTCACAGAGCTCAGTTCAGAGAAGAGGTAGAGCATTCGTTTAATTTAAAACAAAACGTTTCCTCAATAAATTGATTTCATACGCTCTGTGGCATGTGGCTCCAGCTTGTTGGAACTAAAGGTCATTCACATCAACTTCTTCCAATTAACGAAAATTTTCGGCCTCAGTTTATGAATGGGCTTCACCGCGACAATAATTTTATGTAAGTCTGTTCATTATGAAATGGCAAAGCAAATGGAATATAAATAAAGTAAGAAAAGTCAAAAATACTAACTCCGAAAAGATGGATTCCTCAGTAAAGACGAAAAACATCTCAAAAGCACTTTTCGAAATTTGTTTTCCGTGTCAATAAAACTTGCGAACATTTCTTACGCTTGCCGTGTTCCCTACATGGCTGCTATGCACACGCACATTGCCTCAGATATACACTAGTGTGCAAAAAAATCAATTGCGACAACAACACTACAAACAGTTACACAAAAGCAGGCACGGAATATAAAAGTAGCATGGACAATGACTGGCCAAATATTGACATAACTGTCAAACTCGAATTACGGCACAGGGTCAAGGGTCAGAGAATGACAGTTTAAATAGGGGAGCATTCGAGCACGCTTGGTAGGGTGTGTGTGAGAGTAAAGCGTGTCCATGCTTGCATATGCTGAGCCAAGAGAAAATAGTGCCGATTGTGAGGGCTCTAGCTGATGGACTGAACAGGACAGCGATGCGCAGCGAGGGGGATGATAGTAGCAAAGCAAGTATCGCAAATCTTATTGTATTGAATATAAGTACATATACAAACGTGGGTGTGTGCACTTGAGTTTGCCGGCAATAAATAGCAACAGAGAAGCAAACAGATTGACGGACATTGAGCACATAATGCGAGCAACATTCACTGAAGAGTACACACACACACACACAAATAGCAAACAGTTACACATACATATATGCTTACATACATTCATCATTTGTATGTATTTCTCGGTGGTGTACTCTTTGTGCGTACAAACAGCTAGAGCACTGCAACGAGACAGCACGCACAGATCCCTGTATTTGTACAGGAATAAAAGGATAAGCGATTTAAAGCATATTGAATTGTTAGACAAACAAATGGCATCGTCAACACCAACGCCTCTACCACGACCAAATCCGCATCAGCAAACACTATGCACCACCACCAGTCCACACCGCTCGTCTAACTGTCTGGCATATGGGCGATTTAGAGCTAAATCACCTTAGTGATACTCATCCTCGTGGGCGGTCGCTAGGATCAGCCGGCACGCTCTTGAAAGCGACTACGAGTAATTGGACGCACACCGTTAGTGTTGGTCGAGTAATTGCACGGCTCGGATATGTGATATGCGCCACAAGTACAATGCAACGGTTGGTGGCGCTTGTCAAAGAGCGTCGGATAATGGCTGCAGCAAGTGGAAGGGTCATGTTCATGAGCTGCAGTTGCTCGAATCGATGTTCGATGCAGTTGAACACATAATAAATGGGCAAAGTGCACGGCACGGTGCGTGCGCAAATGCAAAGTGGCAATGCAATGAATGGACTCAATGCATTCTTTATGAACTCTAGTGCACTGAGAGAAAATGGAAGAGGGGAATTCTTGATATAATTGTATATTTGGAATATTTGGAGTTTACTCACAGACAGTGAATCTTGAAAAAGATTTGTTTGTCTATTTTGTGTTAAATGTTATTAAAAAGGAAATCTTAAACATCAGTAATTACAAGTGGTTGAAAGTTCAAAATCGGTTAGCTCAAACTATTTGATTTAGTTTGCTTTTTCAAATTGATGAGTACCATGATGGGCAAAGTCTATATTCTCCATATCAAGAGAATTGTTTTGGTCGAACTCGGCAAATAAATTTTAAAAACTATACCAAGACGAAAACACCATGTCAAAGCCAAATATGAAGATAATGTTGATAGTGTTCTTCGATTGTCCAGGTCTGGTGCACTCCGAATTCTTTTCGATCGGCCAAACTGTAAACAAAGAACCCGGTTCGCGGAACCCGCTTTGAGACAATTGAACGCATTAAACTTGAACCGAGCCGAGATCTAACACGCTGAAATATATTAAAATTGTGCAGTTGACTCCATCAGATGCTCTTAAATTTTAAATTCAATGAGTAAGTTTCGAGAAGTCGTTTTATCAGTTTACAATATTTTACAATAACAACAGAAGTCACTAAGCAGGAGGTTCTTTCCATAAGTAGATTTTGAACTTTAACTACATTAAATTTTTCCGCACATTTTTTCGCAGTGCATGCCGGAATTAAATAAAAGTATTTTTGTACATAGTACTTGTATCACGTGTACATCCGTATGTGTGTGCATTTAATTTTGTACAAACAGGATGCACTTACCTAATCCGCTCATTAATTATGGACTCGTTGGCGAATTGTTGCCGGCTGTTTCAGAATAATTTTATTGTTATTGCTGTTGCTGTTGTAGCTACCTTTTATAAATAGCCGTACCCATTTGGATGAAGTTTATTATTTTCCTTGATGTTGCATTTGTTTTGTTCGAAGCATTATTTATCAGCCACAAGTGCAGTGGCTGGGGCTAGGTGCGAGTTATGAGCCTTACGCACTAATGCCCTGATCTCCAACACAACTTCCTGCCTACATAGACCACCACCACCACCACCATCATAATCAACACCAACAGCAACGGTGCCGTGAGTGGTAGCAGGAATATCGATATTTGACGCTGGCTGGTTGTGGAATGATGTGGTGATGGTTAAGGCGATAGTTAGAATTATTGTTTTTGTTGTTGTTGGTAGCGATAGCGGTGGCGTTGATAATGATGTCGGTTGCCTGGTGATGCACTTCATGTCCGTAACGCACTTAATTGCTGCGGTCTAGTCGCGATATGCTCCCATCAAAGCAACGCGTGGCATGAAAGCCGATCATGAATGCGAGTGTGTGTGTGCGGTTGTATTTGTGTATGTGTGTGTGGTTGTACTTGCATGCATACTTGCACCTGACAGCGACCCAGCGCATAGTGCAAAATAGTTTTGCGTGTTTTGCGGCAATAACTTCCTGTTATTCCGCAATTTCCACTCTTCCTTCCGTTCCGCTTCGCATTAATAACTCCGTGCGTCGCTTTAAAATTCAGTACAAATTAATGTGTGTTCGCGCCGCGCGCATTCAATTTTATGCATTCACTTCCGGCATTTCACTTTATGCAACTTATTGATATTAGTTTTTAGAATTGTTTTTTTTCTTTTTTTTTTTTTGCTTTTTGTGATTTTGTGGGTGTGTGTATGTGTGCTTTTAGTATTTACAACTTGTGCATTTCACTAATTGATTTGTTTGTTTGTTCTTGTAACAAAAGTATTAAACTAACAATTTTCAAGTGATTATTAATCTAATCCATGACCTTTTGCTAAAATTAATATTATGATCAGAAAGAAGATAGAAACAAAAGTTAATTTCGACTGAACTCCACTAAAGCTGTAATGCCATTACTAGGTGCATTGTTTAGTATAAAAAGGTATGAAATGATTTCTATTGGACCTTCATCGGTTGGTTTATATATCAGCTATGCTATATGCTATAGTGGCTCGATCTGACCTACTTGTACAGAGATTGTACATGATAATAATTCATATCAAATTGCGAGAACATATCTTGTAAAAAATTTTTCATGAAGAACTATACCTTGATTGTTCAGTTTGTATGGTAGCTCCATGCAGTAGTGAAACGATCAGAATAATTTCTTCGTAAATTACACATTTGCCAGATATATCTTCAAATAAAAAAGGTTTCCTTACGAATATTTGATTCCGATTGTCCAGTTTGTATGGCTGCTATATGCTATAGGGGTCCGATATCGACAGTTCCGACAAATAAGCTGCTTCTTGAGGAGAAAAGGAGGTGTGTAAAATTTCAGATCGATATCTAAACAATTCAGGAACTACTTCGCATATATACAGAGGGTCAAACTCCCGAAGATGTGGACGTACGGAGCTAAACCGACTTTGTTCTTTGCTGTTCATTTATATAAATATATATTTTATAGGGTCTCCGGCGTTTCCTTCTGAGCTTAATATACCCTGTTCATGTTATTTTATTAGAGTTTATGAACAGTACAATGAAAGCACTATTATTTGCTCCGATGTCTACTCGACGAACCTACAGATATAGCAACAAAACCCAATTACTTCGGCTTCTGTGAAGAATTCTAAACTGAGGTTAAAGCTAATCCCCTTTATTTTCCTTTCTGTCTCTCTTTATAACTCTCTCTCTATGTCTCTCTCCCTGGTTATATATATGAATGATTAATTTAAGATAGAAACCGATTCCATTAATGATAGACAATCCAAGTATTTTGGAAGTTTATTTTAGTTTTTGGAAAACCTGAAATATCTCATCAATTAAAGAAATATCGAATTGGTTATTTAATGTCTTCATAAAGACAGAAACTAGTGTTGGAAGGGAAAGTTAAAATATGTTATGTCCTATTACATCTTATAATACATTGGAGAGCTGGGGCGTAATTCATAACTCCACTCAGAGGAATCGAATATACTTTTCGTGAATCAAATTTATGAAGGTAACCCGGATAACTACGACAAGCTTAGACAATCTAGGAAGTACAAAAACATCTTAAGATAGTACAAAAACATATAGGTATGGCTATACTATGGTCATTCTAATTGACTTCTTCAAAAACCTAAACCAGCATATTTACAAGACCAATTTCCAAGGTAGGCAAAGGCTTACGAAGCTGATAAGGATAGAAAGATTTGAGGAAAGGTTAATGTTTTCTTTACAGAAAAATATTGAGACAAATCCGGAAGCAATTGAGTTTTAAAAGTGGTGTCAGCTAAGACACGCCCAATAACAATATCCACTCCTCAAATTTCAACTAGGGCACCTCACATTAAATCAATATAACGTTCCGATGACAATAACAATAACACAATCAACTACTTAAGCAATCAAATACAGTAAAAATAACAACAAGTGTGACGGTAAAAATTCTATAAATATAAAGGTGAATAAGTAAACAAGCACCAGGAAACGAAGCACGTTTCTTATAAAACTTCCCTAAAACCGAATGAGTCGACAACAACGACAGTGGCATGCCAGCTGTTGGTTGGCCGCAGCAACTGGTGGCGTGTGGGTGTTGGCTGGCTTAGTGAGGTGTACGAAGTTAGTAAATTATGGACGAGATCACGTCTGGTCATTAAGCCAAATAAAGCCAAAATAAGATTTATGACTTGCATACAATGCAAAGTAAAGCACCGTCACACCAGGTAGTGGTGGATTAAATACTACAGTAATTTATAAGAGTTGTTTGGATGAAATTTATTAAGGCAGATAATTTCTACTACTTATTCATTTATTGTTGTTTTGCATCTTCGCTTCATTTCAGTCTTGCCACAATAAGCAGAAGTCATTTCTCTCATACCAGCTGTTAACTAGATCCAAGCTGTGTTAATGAAATTCACGTGTCTGTTGGCATATTACAGCTTCGTGAAAATCATTACGTTTGTCAGGTGAACAGCAGCTTTAATGAGATCACATGGTTTTGCGGGCGTGCGAATATTTTTCAAATATTCCACGTCTGCTGGTTTAATACTAAAATAAATTAAAGTGTGCTTTGCAGAAGCAGTGTTCGCTGTGCCAAATTTTTCGAAATGCAAAATGTTAGTCGGTGTAATGACGTTATGATTATACTTATGGAAATAATGCCTGTATCGACAACTAAGTTAGGTTAATTTAAGTTAAAATGTCGATCCTAATAGCGAACTCAGCTTGACAACATATGTAGTTGTCCAGTCCGTGCTGGCACCTACAACTGCTACATAATAAACCTCCGTCGACCTAAGTATGTATGAAGCCTCCTTAATAGCAGCTACCTCTGCCTGAAAAAAAAAATTCAACGGTCCGGTAGCGTCAGGCTAAGGTCGACGGACAGCACCTAATAGAATACTCCGTCTCCAAATTAGAGGTCAGGACCGGAACAGGGTCTATTAAGTGTGTCACGAAGTTTGTAACACCCAGAAGGAAGCGTCGGAGACCCTATGAAGTATATACAGTTGGTAGAAAAAGTAAGTTATCAAAGTGAAATATAAATCAGCGAAGTGAATAAAGTTTAAAAGTTTATATTTTTCAAACGAAATATTTTTTTTATTGAGACCATATTTCAAAGTATCTAATTAAAGTAATTTTGAAACAAAAAAGAAGTTCATTGCTTTTATAAAAGGAAAACATACACACATACAGTTAGTTGCATGTAGAAAAAATTAGTTATCAAATTGTAATTGTAATTATCCACAATGTCCATAATTACGTCTTGCTAGTTGACCGAATCGTTATTTTATGAGCTTCCAAGCAAGCTTCAAACACTAATTTTGAGGAAAATTATTCCAAATATTATAGGTGCACTTCTTCAAATCAACCAAGTTTTAGGGTTTCTCCTCAGTCATACGGGTCTTAAGGATTGCCCAAGTTTTTTCAATTGGTGACAAGTCAGGCCTTTGAGGTGGCCATTTCAATACACTCCATTTTCATTTGTCGAAGAAGGATATCCGGCCCAATTAGTCGATGACCCTCGGGGATGGCGTGCTGCTTTAAAATATTTAAATAAACTGCAGCAGTAAATTTTCCTACCAGGATCACAATATTGCCAGGACCATTCGCAGATAAGCATCCCCAAAGTGGTAGAGTGCACTTGTATAATAGTTCTTGTTCGCGTGAGCACCAAACGTTAACCATACACTGGGAATAACGAAGACAAATTATCGATTCATCAGTCCACAGCAGTTTTGCCAAGCATTTTAAGATTTTAGTATGTCCTCTTTATAAAATGCTTGTCGTTTTTGTTATTTGGGTAGAGTAACTTTCTTGCAACATGGCTGTGAATATTGGTTCGGTGCAATCTGTTACGGACCATATGCACTCAGGGGACATTCATGCCTTCCTTTATAAGCTGTGCGCGAACTTTTGAAACTGATTTGAAGGGATCAAAATTGGAAATATCCAAACTTCGTTTATTAACTCTCCCGTTGTTATTTTTGGGCGCCCTTGCTTCTCCTTCCTAATGACTCGATTTTCCTTGTTGCAGCTGGCAATAACTTTCGTATTGCAACCTGGCTTTTATAAATTTTTTTAGTAATTTAATGCTTCGTGTGACCATCTCTATGAAAATTAATTTTTATTGAACGTTCCTCATTCGTTCATTGTTTAAAATTCACCATTTTTAGTTATTTTTTTTTTTAAACCCCCTTAATATTTCAAAAAATTAAATCAAAAAAAGAAAACACGAAAACTTTAGTTACCAATTCAATTTCAAAATTTATAAAATAAACAACTCTTGCACTTTTATTGCTTTTTTGTAATTTATTTTCAAGTTTTAATATGAAAAACACCAATTACTGCACTTGATAACTTACTTTTTCCACGCTTTGTCACTGAGCAGTTCTATAGAAGGCCACGGAAATTTCTTACCAAATA
This sequence comes from Bactrocera latifrons, assembly GCF_001853355.1. Taxonomy (NCBI): domain Eukaryota; kingdom Metazoa; phylum Arthropoda; class Insecta; order Diptera; family Tephritidae; genus Bactrocera; species Bactrocera latifrons. The sequence goes on along the minus strand of NW_017536990.1, from coordinate 1,731,817 downwards.
AGCTGTTGCCACTAAAATCACCAATTACAGTACTTTGATGACGGCCTTTTCCGAACATATACCAAAAACTTATATATTCAATTAAGCCAGAAAGTATAGAGCGCTTCAAACAGCGCTGGCTGTTTTGATAACTCATTTTTTCTACCTATTGTATATAAATGATCAGTATGTCGAGCTGAGTCAATTTAGCCATGTCCGTCTGTCTGTCTGTATATATGTATTCGAACTAGTCCCTCAGGTTTTAAGATATCGTTCTGAAATTTAGTAAATGTCATTTTCTCTTCAAGAAGCCACTCATTTGTTAGGACCACTATGACATATAGCTGCCATACAAACTGAACGATCGGAATCTAGTGCTAGTATGGAAAACTTTTGCATTTGACAAGATAAATTCACAAAATTTGGCATAGATTATTTTCTAAGGCAATAATGTAATATCCGAAGAAATTGTTCAGATCGGCTTACTATAGCATATAGCTGCCATACAAACTAAATGATCGAAATCAAATTCTTGCATGGGAAACTTCCTCATTTGACAATATATCTTCACAAAATTTGGTATGAGTTATTGTTCATAGAAATAATGTAATATCGGAAGAAATTGCTCATCGGCTCACTATAGTATACAGCTTTCATACAAACTGAATGATCGGAATCCAAGCCCTTGTTTTTGCTTTTGACTTATTATTTTCTAAGGGATCGGATTACTATCGCAAATAGCTTCCATACAAACTGAACACATAGCTGCTAAAAGAAATGCACCTCTGTAGGATATATTAGCTTCGGTGCAGCCGAAGTTAACGTTTTCTTTTCTTGTTATTAATCCTCTTTTCCCACCTGAGCTGAGGTCAGTGGATCAGGAAGCCATCCTGTCTGAAAAAAAATATATATCTTTTCGTTTTTTAAGAATTAAGGCTGACGGCAGCACTCCCAAGTCTGTATTACCTTCTTAACCCTAACTTAATTTCCAAGTTGCAGTTATTTAAGCGAAAATTCCTTCATCAACTAAAGAAAATTAATTTCTGAACAAAGAGTCGCCATAGACAACGAAATCAAAGATAACAAAAAGCTGCCTGCCAAGCCAAACAAATGAAGCAAAGTTCGTGCAGCAACTTTCGCATAAAGCAATCATTTGCGTATATGGAGAGAAGCACTTCATAGGTGCTTGAAATTTGTGGCTGTCTGCTGCAAGCGCTGAAAACACAGCGCAGAAACCAAAAGCCGAAAACAGCCAAGAAGGATTGGATTGTGGGCGAGGGTGTTATTGGCTAGGGCTGGCAATGCAATTTGCAACAAGGCTAACAAAAACACTGTGGATGCAAATAAAACTGTCTTCCAAGTTGAAGGAAGCTAAACAAGAGCGCTGCAACTTCGGAAATGTTTAGAAAATTCAACTTTAAGTACTTCAATACACTTCTTCAATGGCGGGGCGGTGGATGGCGACAGCTAGGAGGCAGATCGTTTCAAAGTCGATGTGGTCGAGTGCAATGACCTAAAATGCTTGAATGCCTTTCTATGACTACTTCGCTTGTAGTCTACAATGCCGGATATGCACAGAAGCTGCTGCTTTCGATGGGAAAGCCAAAAAGTTTTCTGCCGAAAATGAAGTGCAATTTCAAGTGCGAAAGTCGGCGTTATTGATTTTGCGTTCCAAAGTTGTTTTGCTAAAAATATCTTTGCAGTTATTTTTGACGCTATGGCAATTTGCAAAAAATAATAGAGATGTTGTGTGAAATTGTGAAAAAATAATCATTTTTTTGTACAAAAATTGGTTGGAATTTTAGTGACTTATTTTTTGAATAGATAAGGCTTTTAGACACCGCTGTAGTAAGTGAGATATAAGTATCAGTAAGAGATAAGAAGCTTCATTACTTTAAGTTAAGTCCGGCTGGTTGAGTTCTGGAGAACCTTCTTTTGACTATCCAAAGTTCTTTAAATTTTGGATTATTTTTTAAATAAAAATTGAGGTCTTTTGGTATGATTTACAAGTCGATTTGCAGGTACCTCCGAAGATCGTCTCAGTTGGAAACAAAGTTTAGTTCTTTTGACAGATAAATTCATTTCTGTGTTTTCTGATAGAGACTGAGCTATCGGAGAACATCCAGACTTGAGAGAGAGACAAATTTATAAAACGTATGTTGGTGTGTGTCTAACTGATAAAGTCCATTACTTTTTTCAACACATAAGCGAAGAGAAGACAGAAGCCAATTCGGTCTCTGAAACGCGATTTATTGGCAAAATTATATGACGGCGATGCCAACGATGTCCAATCATTGCACAAAAATGCTTATGTTTAAAATTTCGAATATACATGCATATCGTCCCCTAAAATGCAAAATAACGTAACAAGAGTGAAAAAAATTTTATTGTTAAAATTTAATTGTAAAAATCTGCTTTCTCTTAAATCATGAATCTTTCTACACTTATCTACTGCTTCCGTTAGTTGCATTCACCTAATGTGAAAAGAAAGAGGCAAAGAAGACTTATGTACTTTAGTCAATTCAAACACGATACAGAATAATTGACAACTGTTTAGGAATATACAGGTTTTAATTGCGTAAAATCGCCTTGATTGCAGACCAAGGAGTTATGCCCACACAAATTCTCGTAACTTTAAGAAGCCTTCAAACACTCACACAAACCCACATAGTAACAAAAACTAACGGTGGCAAGCAAGCAAATAAATCGACCTCACTTATCGAAAGAGGCATTGAAAAAAATTTAACAGAAAAAGCAGAAATATGAAGAAAAGACAAGAACAACTCAATGAGGAATAAAATGGCATTCAACAAGCGGCAAACTGTTATTCAAAGCACTCAGAGGCCGACTCGCACCGCCGTTACCGAGGCAGCACCACAGAAGACACCTGCAGCAATCAGGTTCACTGCTTGCTTAGTTGCTGGTGCAGTGGCACGCTTCGTCGGTTCGTTGCCCACTTCGTTGTCTCGCTGTCTGTGCGCTGCTGCCAGCTCACCTGGAAGCTGCAATCAGTCGCTTATTGTAAGTGCCATACGAAAAAGCAACCCAAAAAACCTCATTGCCTCCTTGCCTAGCACGTTACGCGCAGGAAAGCAACTCCGTTTTCGTGCAATCGCATTGCAGTTGCTGCCGAGAAGCAACAGCGTGGCTGCAGTGGCAGTGGTGCTGGTGGTTGTTGTAGTCACAAAGCGTAACAAATCCTTTGTGTGCCATTGCCGAAAATTGAATTTCAAATTATTTTTACTGAGAAATGCTGGCAGCTAACGGTCGCGCCAGCAGACATTTTATGCACGTGAATTCGGCTTTCGGCTGCACTGGGGAATGTGGCAGCTGATTCGGGGGTAGCTGGCATGCTTTTCTTGCAACCTAACCGAGTTGTTTGATTTTTCCCTTTTCGATTTGGCTTAGCTAGCCTTCGGTGAATACTGTTTTTGCCTCTTAATCGTTGTCTTATTAATATTTGATTACGATTTTTTATGTTTTCTCTCTGTGCAATATCCTTCGTCATTCCCCACCGTACATTTCATAGCTTTCTCAGCCGTGTGATTAATAAAATATTAATGGCTAATGCTAAGCCGAAAGGATGACATATACGGAAAATATTAATTTGTCAAAGCATAGAAATTAAAGCGAGTTTGTATTCGGTTATATTAGGTTTTCTTTTTCGGTATATTTAGAGTGTTTAGAAAGATTGGAGGTTTACAAAAGTTTGGTTCCATTTCGAAGATTATGAAACGGAGTTTAAACCAATCGAGTTTTATCTAAGTTTTCGCTACCTACTCCCTTAGTTTCGGAGGTATCCATCTGAAATTTTGCAAATATTGTCTTGAGGGTCTTCCTTATGGAGTTACCCAGTATTAGAGACAGTAAGACAGCAGTGGTAGTCATGTTATCATAGAAAACTCATGCGTAAATCTTAAATATATCCGATTAGGGTCTAATATTCTAATGAAACTAATAGCCGCTGCAGTCGATGAAAAGGAGTGGTAATCGACACGCTCAGCTTGAATCAAATGGAGGGTATTTTGAATAAGAAAATACATATGACAGAGAATTTGTCAGAAGAAATCTCTAATCCCAAATGCACGTCAATTGCTTATGTTCCCCCCTCTCAAACTTTTCCGAATTTTTATTGGTTTATGACAAGGTAAATGTCGTTTGGGAGGAGTCGCTAGAGACAATGCGAAGTGAGCTTTTTCAAGAGGAGGTGGGTGAAAGCTAGGATGTAGGGCTTAGGGGTAGTTTTTTCCAAGGAGCACTCCAGCAATCTGAACTTTAGGCTACCGGACCACAATAGTGTTCTTCAGGAAGCCTGGTTGTAGCGGAATCGTTGGCAACTACAAGGCCGATGAGCTTGCCAGAGGGTCAGACTTATCCCACTCTCATCGGAATGGGACCCTGTTGGATCAATAATGGCAATTTTCATTCTAACACTCGACCAATGGACCTAGTGGACGTATGGCAGGCGCTGATTGACGACCTGCAGTATACGTTGGGGCTATAGTGGAGCACAGTAGATCTGCCGAACTACTTGCCCTTGCCAAAGTTGTCCTTGTCGTAACCGTTGGTGTTCTTACTGGACTCTCTCCCGTAAGCATTCATGCGGTAAGGATAAAAATCTTGTCAAGTTGTCGAAGTTCGATGGAAACCTCCAGGTCCTTTCTCCTCCATTATCCAATCTTCGCAACACTGATGTCAAGACATCATTTGGGCATTTATGCTTAATTTTATAGGTTTTCGAAGCCGCACAATTTGGATATCTGATACGATCGACCTCTTAACCTAACCAAATGGAAAATGTGCAAATTATTTTAAAAGTAATGTCAGCATTCCAAACAAAGTGAAATTACCGCTAAGATACTCACGTAAGAAAGTATTGAAGGGCGGTGAACAAGTGAAATTCAGTAGCCTTGTGGCCCTTGGTGACCGACTTTCCGAAGGCAAAAATAATTAGGTTAGCACCTCAAAAACACGGCTTTTATACAAAATTTGCCTCTCACGAAATCAATTTGCCACATGCACGCCTTTAAAGTTATTAGCGCATTCTGCTTGGACAGGCAGCACCAACTCTTACAATATATACTACCAAATGGCAAACTTGGGTTGACTCTATATTAGTTCTACCCTCCCTACCACACCTGCAATGCCTTACTCGTTCGAATCACTTTAAGGTTGCATGATGTGCATGCATATTTTAATTTCATTAAGTGAACGCTACAACCTCATAAGCGGTTTAACATAGAAACACAAACACACACATACACACATATACGAATGCGCTGGTGTGTTTGTAAGAAGCCACTGCTAACCTGCTTTCTTTGAGTTTGCTCCCCATTGAGAACAATAGCATACGCCCCGGCACTGCGACATCTTGTAAAGATTTCGTAACTGTTGATATGTGAGAATTGTTTTTGGCGATATCGGCGAGTGAAGCTATTCAAGGCGTTGCGTGCTGCTAACAAGGGTCAGATGCGCTCGGACGCGTTGCTCAGCTATGCACAGCGGCGCTGAGTGTCTCTCCAGAGGAAGCCGTCAGCTGTGTGTGTGCATGTGTGTTGTATGTTCGTTTGGTGTGTCTTCACCGGTTTTCTTGCCTGCTGCGCCATGCTATTCATGCATAATTTAAAATTAATTTTGGCGTAAAATTGCAATGAGAATCATGCTTTCATGGCAAATTATTTATTATTCTCTTTTCCTGTGCGCTCAGCTTCTTCGGTTTTGGCCATTCTTTGCCCTTCCGTTTGCGTTTCCAACTATGAGCTCGGTGGCCCAACTGAGAAAAGTAAATAAATATTTGCTGCCGCTGCTGATGCGCCTTCCGCTTCGCCACCCAACATACTATATGGTAATTGGAGGGGTGGGCGGGTGTCAGAAAATTGCTATCGAAGCGAGCATAGACCAGCAGATATTGCACTGCAGTTAAAATAACAATTTGTGTAATATTACTTCCCCCAACCATCGTGCCCGGTCCCTCACATTGCGGCAGCACTTTTTCATATCGTCGTACGGACCCAAAAATAAAGACACAAAGTTGAAGAAATACGATAAAAATGCATACATAGAAGGCATGGTGGCTGAATAGTAGTAGCAACAACAACAAGGCACTAAAAATCAAAAATGTAAAACAACGTGCCATTGCGCCGTTAAGTATGTTTTACAATTCACTCTTCTGCGAGATTTTGATTCCTTTATGCTTCTTCTTGTTTTTGTTTGTTTTTTGTTCAACTCCAGTATTGCTCAAAAAACCGATGGGAGTATCGCATACATAGCTATCATTGGCATTCGCATTTATTCGCTACACTTGTGGCGTGCGCCAATTCAACATTGAATTGATATTCATATTTTTTCGAAAACTCACATTTTTACACATGGCATAATATTCACTCCCCTGCATACAGCGCCGCAGAGGCAGTGGCCTGAAAAAAACTGCAACTTTTTGCTTTCGAAAATATCTCAGTTACACAATCGCTCTCCTTTTCTTGATGCCACTTAATATTCCGTCGAATTTTTTCCTGTTCTTGAATTGGAATTTTGAAGAAATATATACTCTTGCCTTCTGCCTGCTGCTGAGATTTCAATGGCATATTCCAATAGCGGGTTGTTGTACATCTCATTCGCTTCCGCTGTTTGGCTACAGCCTTTGATGACTGTTGCCGGTTACTGCCCAGAAAGCTGCTTGCATTTCTTTACTTACTCTATATTATATATAGTAACTGTATATTTGTATATATCTGCTTATATATATGTGTGTGTGCTAGTTAATATCCATAAAAGTTTTTATTGGTTTCCGCTACTTCTGGCGCTTTGCTTTATTGCTTTCATTATTTTCTCCTTTGCGCTTTTTGCTTGACCAAAAGGCTGATAAAATTTATCCAGCAGTTTCGCTTGAACGTCCGATTTATTTTGTTTCGAAAATATTTGCATTTCACACATTTATGCAAATAAGTAAATATTAGGCAGTGAATGGCAGTTTATAATAAAATCGAAGATAGCAGAATAATAATTTAAGTAGTTTGGTTTTGTAAATCAAGCGGACGCGTTTAGAAAATTTCGTCGTTCACGGAATGAATGGCAGCTGTAATGAACCGATCTGTAAAATTGGCTTTAGCGTTAGTTTGGACACTAATTTATGCCGAATTTCGTGAAGGCGTCTTATAAACAACAAACCTAAAAACTTCTTGGCAACCTTAATAAAGTATTTGCAAGATATATAAAATATAGAGCGCGAAAATATCGTAATATATAACTCGTGGTTACTAATTACCGACAGTGGCGTTTTCGTGTGTGTATACGAGTACTTTCACAGCTATTCTTCTAGAAAGTTATTCTATCGTACTAAAAATTAAATACTAGTTTTGGATATTTCCATATAAAATAGTCTAATGTTTTCACTGATGAAATTTTTGTGACTCAGAGAAGCATCGAACACTATTATACTACTTGCTAGCAGGATAAAGTAGGTGCATGACCCTTACTCTCAGGGTCTGGGATGTCTTAAGTCTTAACCAAAAATAAAACATGGTGATATCTTCGTTAATAGTCTGCAATGAAAATAACACTTTGGTTTGAAAGGCAATTCGTATGTACAACTCAGCACCACGATGTCGTCAATTACCCAGATATTGGTACGGTCGACCAATGGAAGAGAATAAGAGGATGAAACATCTACATCAAAGTTATTTTATAAAAAAATTAGTCCTGTGATTTAATACGTAATCAAAATGGATATGACGGACGTGGAAAGATATGGTTATAGTAATATTTGTAAAAGAAATTCCGAACTTAGTTTGGAAAGCTGAAAATTGGACCTCAAATACGGCAATTCATGAAGGATACATATTTTATCAAAGTTATGACTGTTCCAGAAAGTATCGCTGAGAAAGTGTAGCGAATACATCTTCGGATAATTTACATAGTTATAGTGAGAAGCGAAGTGAGAGCTGTTCCACCAGCAGCTAAAAGTGATGGAAGAGAGGTATAAATATTGATTGGATCGTTCCATTGCGACAGAATACTGCTGGTCCTTCAAAAAATACTGTAAACTAGAAAAGTATAAAGCAAGAACTCATAAAAAACATTTGGAGACATAACATATATTTTCGACAACTGTCTCTCTGTTTCAAAACTAAACTGACATTATAAATATACATATATATATACAAAACCGATATTATTTCTTGGACAACAAAATCCGTGTAGACCAGTGTAATCATTTAGATGGCATCCCTGAATTTTTTGACAAAAAAAGTCTCAATAGTGTCTGCAAACAAAGGATGCAACAGCTTTTCTAACCTGAGCCTTGGTTATGCATTTCGATTACCACAACTCCGCAGTTTAAAAGTAGACTAAGTTCGTGAAGCCGATTTTTGCTTATTTTATTCTGATATCAGCAGTTGGTGCCTCAATATATAGGGCGGTATAATAAATCTGAGCTAAAAAAGGAAGAATTGGATTAACATTACTTACATAAGCTACATCAATAAAAGCCTTGATTTCGCAGTTTTTATATTCAATGAGTTATTAGAAGACCTTCTTTACTAAGTATTTGTCTTTAATGTGAAGTCTAAAATATTCTTTATAAATAAAGATGCTACTTATTTAATGTTGCAGAAATCGATAATAGCATTATTTAAATTTAAAGCAGCATATCAGATAAAGAGAGTGATGCTCGTGCTGGTGTGCGACTCCACTATAGATGATAGAAGCCATGTGTCAGTCTATTATTTATAGCAAAGCCTCACACACCCACTGCCGTCTATTAAAGGCCATAATCAAATATGCTTGCCTTAAGCAAAAATAAATAAATACATAAACACGAATAAGTCACTATTTGCGTGCTCTTAAGCAAATTTGAGTGCCACACAACAAAAACAAAAGACGTGAAAAAAGCGAACGTGCGAGCAAAATGAAGCCGAACAAACTCAAAACATGACACAAACATGACATTTGACTTTCCACAACGAACACACGCACAGTTTTGCTCGTTGGCAGCTTGTCCGTAACAGGGCAGGAACACGCTATGCGTTAGCTCTGCAGTGGTTGTTGTTGGTTTTACGCGCCGCTGCGGGTTTTGCACCGGCTGCGTCTAGCGTCTTCGCCATAGTCTCAGGAGGGAGCACGTGACAAAGGCACGCAAATTTAGCTGGAAAAAACTGCCTTTAGAAAAGGGCAACCTGGCTCATGGCAAATGTCGCTTCTTGTAAGGAGAGATGCGCAGCACGACAGCCAATAGCATGCCAATGAAATTTGCCACAGATATGCCAAAACACTACCCACATTTACGAGTATAGCGGGCATAAAAATATTTATTATGCAAGTACGTGTGTGTGTGTGTGTGTGTGTGGCTTGGAGTATGTATGTTTAGTTGTTGTTTTTCGACTGAATTTTTTTCACAGACTTTATCTTGCGCATTTAAATTCTTTACCGGCAGAGCACCTTCGTCATGACGGCTGTCATGTTGTTGCACTAATGTCACAGCGTGGCATTCCACATTCTCCGCCTTCTTCGTGACTCTCAAACGCCATTCCAGGCGCTCGCTAAGGCAATTTCGCACTCGCATGCAAATAACCTATTAAAAGTGAATTTTAATAAATTTAAAGGCTTTCATCAGTCGCCACAGTAAAAGCTTTGTGATTTCATCGCACTATTATTACTATTTTTACGCGAAAATTGCTTGGCGACTGCGCCGCCACAAACGCGAGACATATGTGCATACTCGTGCTTACGCCACATTCTGTGCATCCTTTGGGATATGGATTTGCACGAAATCATTATCCCGGCCGCGTTCAGGTAGCACACATGCATATATGCATTTTGCTATAATTACAAAATGCTTTTAAAAATCTGTGGCATGCCACTGGCATACTCATAGCTTGCAACGTCATTATTGACATGCGCGTGTCGACGTCAGCGTTGTCCCCGTTTGCTTTTATACCCGTGTGCAATGCGTTGGTTGCTGGTGCTGGTGGAATTGTGCTAATCTAACGGTTGATTGGGACGTGAAAAAATGAGAATCTGCTGACAAATCGCGGACAAACGCCAAATGCGTTAGGAAATTAGATCGATTACAAAAATATACGAAATTGGATAATAGCGCCCTATACATTGTTAATCGAAACTTAATAACGGTTAATTTAAGAAATCTGACAGAGAATACTCCTACTGTTCATATAAGAAATCAGTCTCAGTAATCTGCCAAGATCTTCGACAAGTTTATATGGTTGAAAAAATTCAGTAACGAGCATTTTATTATTCTGTGACACAAAATTTTAAGAGAGGGGTCCAGAACCAAACTTTTTACGTCCATTGTTAGTTTACTGAGGTCTTCTTTAGGTTACTGTATAAGTATTTATTGAATAGAAATTGATTGGTATCATCTCGAATAACCCGCGATGGTATTGTGAAGACCGTTTATATCTTCGTAACATTTGGTTATAAAAGGATCAATTCAAAATTGATATCTCTGCCTGATTTCGACCGAACTTACCTTCCGTACTTCATGTTTTTTGTTGGGCTGTTTAAAGCGAAACAGTCTCTGCTTATGCAGGTACGTATTCGGTAAATTAGTAGTCTTAGCTGTAGGCGGTTTCCACATGCATTTGAAAGCTCGGAGTAGTGATTTTACAACAATAATTATTGCGTTCCCATTTCTTGCGTTCAATTGCTGTTGCATTACGGGCTTCTGCAATTTTACACCACCATATTGAACAATGTGAACATTGCATTGACAAGGCATTATGGTTGGTGTGAGTTTTAATCAACGTGGTTCTTTAAGGAGAGAGTAGCCATTTCAGTGAGAAATTTACACTCAAATTACATATGAATGGCTTGAACAAAGCGCTTAACGACTTTTAATTATGTCTGCACTGTACCTTTTTAATCTGAGTTTTTAAACAAAAAATATGCGTCTTTCTATTATAGTTAGTTAGAAATGATCAGCGTGCTTTGATAAATGCTATTCCTTACACCAAATTCCACTTAGCCAAATCAATTTAAACAGATATATTTATATAAGAAATATTAAAATGATTTGTATTTAATCTGCCCAATTTTGCTACACCAGTCTTTTATATTTCATATCTGATTAGATTAACCATGGATAACAAAGTCCGTTTATGTCATAGATGTCATTAGGGATACTTATTAATATCCCTCAAATTATGAAGTCTTCAAAACAACCTTCGGAAAACTTGTTTATTCACATGCAGAATAAATGCCCATTTAATTTCTAATAATTATTATCTTTTTAGAGATTTAAGTAATTAAAAAATAAATAAAAAAGCATACTCTAAAACTATAAAACTCAAAAGAAAGCACCTTTCCAAAAGTTTAACAAGAACACACCAGGTAAGGCATCCTGACCAACAGTAGAAAAAAAATTCAAACCATCAGGAAAGCGAAACCACTTAAAATCAAATAGATAAACAAGTAAAAGTAATAGAAGAAAGTTTGCCATTAACTTTTAGCTCTTTTGGGAACTTCTTCTCGCAGCCTTTTTCATTTTCTGAAAAGCAAAACTTTTCGAATTTGTTTGTCTAGCTTTCAGGTCTGTTTTATGAAAAGCATTTTTGCTTTTTACGCCTTTTCCGCGGTTGCATGCTGCCCGTCATTCAAATGCGATGCTGAATGTGGTTATACCTATACATAAATAGGTATATATATTTTCATAGAATAAATATACACCTGAACTGTTCTCTGCTATGCGGTTAGATATCTGCAATTGCAATGCAAATTGTAAATTAAGAACTAATTGGCTAGCACAAACACCGAGTGGCAAACGACGGCAAAAAGCGACCATAACGGTTGGTCGTACTCGCAAAGAAAGAAGTACAGTTAAATACAGCAAATGCATAAGTTAGCCGCCATTGCTGTTGCATTTTATCGAGGAAAAGTGACTTCGCTTCAATGGTCAAGGCAATCGCTGCTTATTTAAATACTTATACTTGAATCTGTCTGGAGAAGATAGTCATAATTGCAAACACTGCAAAAATAGATTTTGAATTTTTCATTAGAATATGAAATATTTTTAGGAAATAACCAAATTTAGAGATATACAATATGTTTTCGGAACAACACCTTCTGAAAAAGAAATGATTTCAGAGAGCTTTCACTAAAACTAAATATGAAAGAGAAAAGTTGTCAGATAGCTTTCACTTAGAAGTAAATTAGCTTTCGGATACATGATGACTGCAGTTGAAATTTACTAAAAATCACTGGCGGTAGTTCCATTAAGAAAACTTTGCAATAATATTGACTGAACATTGCGTAGGAAAATATATTTTTAGAAGTAAATTCGATAGAGAAAAAATCTCTCATTTGTTTGTCGGAAATTTTATGGTCACATGCCACCTTTTTATAGCAGAATAAGCCATAATAATTTTGAATATCAGTATCCTTAATAATCAAAAACTAACCCGAAAGCAAAAAAGCTCCTGCTGCCGTTATAAAAATAATTCAGAAAGTAGATAGATATGTTGTATAGAGTTTATATTTTCATCATGAACAAAAACATATTTCTTCAGACAATATTATATTTCAATCGCTTTGCCGTGTAACTTCCACTCGTATTATTTGAACTTTTAAAAGCATTCCTTTGACTGCGATATAATGCCCATTAATATACAGTGACTACAATGACGACTTCTATTACTCGGATAAGCAGACGAGTTTAAAAGACGAAAGAAATAGAAATTAAAATTAAAAGTGAAATAATGAGGAAAAGTACGAAAGCGCAAGTAACGAGTTGAAATAAAACATTGACGACGCAGACCTTAATGAAAGAGTGAGAAATCATATGACTTGTTTGCGTCGTACACTTAAAATGGACACTCACGAAGAATTACAAATGCAGAAAGATACTACCCCTTTAACATTTAAGATATTTTATTTTGTTACAGGATGTCAAAAGAAAGCCCGACTTAGCTAAAATTTCGCTAAGGTGTTTAGTAGTACTGAGTAATTCTGGTGCTACTGTATTTGATATACCCTTTAACAGGGTATACATATTAATTTGGTCACGAAATTTATTACAACCAGATGGAAACCCCGAAGAATATATATACATGAAACATCAGCGTGAAGGGCGATTTTCCAGTCCGTCTGTCCGTTCGTCTATCCATCTGAAATTGTTTTCTTACTTTTTTCCCCAAGAAGCTGCTCCTTTGTCGGAATCGCCTGTAGCGCAAGGCTGTAGCATATAGATGCCTTACAAATTGAACGATCAAACTTAAGACCCTATGTAATCACGAATTTTGTCTAAAATTATTTTCCAATGTAAGCGTACAATATCTAAAGAAATTATTCAGATCCAACCACTATAGCATATAGTCACCATATAAACAGAAGCAGCAAAAACAAGTTGTCGTATGGAAATATCTTTAGTTGCGAAGGCTATTCCAGCTTCGGTGTAGCTGAAGTTGACTTTCTTCTTGTTTTTATTTGAAGATGCTACACCTTTGGTCGTGCTGTCCTAGTCATCAAAAGATCCAAATCTTCAACATCGACTAAGCAGCATCCAATATATTGCACAACCAGTTGTGTCATGTGTGAGTAGCCTTAGGTGCTTAGTCTCTAAAAGCAAAAGTTTGTTGCATCAGCATTGAATCAGAAAAGGTCCTGTAGAATAACAAACAACTGCGACAACTTAAGTTCTACAAGCTAACACATCAGTAAAAGTGAAATTACGAAACCAACTGAAGCAGCAAACTTCTAAACTAAGCGTTGACCCATCCACTTACAAGGTTGTGCATTTAATATCTCAACTTGCCGCCGAAGGACCGTCCAACCTTTCTGACCAACGACCGCCGCGTTTGTAGCCCGCTGTAAGTTTTCGCTTTGCGCTTTCCGGTCTTTCGCTTTCGACTTTCAAGCCAACAAGGCCAGGCGCCTTACCCCAACGTCCGCTCGGTGCTCGAGAGTAAGAACTATTTAAAAGTTACCGTCGTTGATAAGATAACAACATCGGTGGCAGCAATTCTAGAAATAAATGCAACAGCTATGTCAACAACAATAACAACAACGACAATCCAATGGAATGCAACTCAAAGTGGACATTGGACACAGTCACTTTGCGCCGCGCGTATTAAGTATTAATACCGTTCACTTTTCAGAGCATTAGAACAAAACAGAAAAAACGAAAAGAAATGAGAAATGAGTTGAAATCGTTGCAAATGACCTGTGAATGTGAGAAATGTAGTCGAAGGCGCTGCTAAATTGCGGCTCTTCTTTCTTTTTCAGCAAAGCATTAATTAATGCAAGTGCCTGTAAAAGTGAAGACATTATTTCCATACAATCGTAAAGAAGCCAAGCACGCCTGATTAAAGGTCACAAATGATTAAGTCAAAGCGAAAGGCAAATGAAAGGTTTGCAATTTAATTAAATGGAATGAAAGTTGAAAGAGTTTAAGGTTATGGCACGATGTTTTGTTGCGTAAAATGGCAATTTGCTATTAAGTTTTATTTGCTGCGATTTGTGCTCATTATCGTGATACTTCACAAAAAATGGACTTTCCGAAAACTCACCTACTTATTTTTGTCTTGAAATTGTGAAAATTAAAATTATATACCTCAACCTTAATATTATTATATGAAAAATATGTGGAGAACATCAACTACTGCAATGAAGATATTGGCATTTATCTGACAACGTGATCAACGAGGAGAGAGTTGAGTATGAAATTGAAATAGTGTTGTTGTTAGCATTTTGGTCGGTTGGAAGGAATTCGTAGCGCACCACACCTCGCTAATCATATAATCGAAACTGTCGACATAACCTTGATTTTTGACCTGCTTTAACATGTTTTTTTCGGCTTCGGCTCATCTTTGCCACGAAACTTGTCGGATTTATCGTCTGTTTCTGGGTCGTAAGCACGAGTCCGATATTCATCATCAGTAATATTACAGTTCGTGACATCGTAAGCATAGACGTTAAGGCGGCACTGGTTATTCGAAAAAATTTAGTGATTTTGGAAACAATCGCGTGTTTCACTTTTCTTAGGCCCAAATGATCTTTTGAAATTATTTTCATGGGTAGGTCTCCAATTTCCTTACTTTATTGACGAGTTGATCACCAGTTAATGTTGAGGACCCTCCTGGATGTGACTCGTCGTCAGCGCGTTGTTGACCCTCTTCGTATACTATCAACCAAACAAAAATCCCTGCTCGCGACAAACAATTAGCACCGAAGGCTTTTTCCAACATTCTTAACATCTCTCGCCGTAGTATATTTCTGCTATCCCCGCAATGTGCTACGAATGCCATCTTTGCTATGAACATCCTCTAGCTAGCTGCGGATTATTTATTTATATTTTCTAGTATAAGTATTAAACTTTAAAGATTATAGCCATTTCTCAATATACAAAAGAAATATTTTGATTTTTCGCATATAGGTGTATAGGAAGTGCCTATATTTAAAATTATTCTTCGAAAATTAGAGATGTATACCATTTTTTATCTTTGTCTAATCGGCTCCCTAACCTACAAAAACACGTTCAAACGCTGACTTTGGTGAAAATTTTGTCTCCTCTACGACTTGACTGATCGACGTGAAAATTGCGCATGATCCTTTTACGAGTAGATATGTACGAGTAGAATGCCAAATAATGCCTACCAGGGCATATACTTCAGATAATAATATTGATCTTAAGTGAATAATTTTTCACAAAAAAAAATACTTTTTCCTTGGGAATACAAGGAAATTTGGACTAATCGCACGATCATTATCTGTATTCATCTACATAAATATGTATATATTATTTTGATTCTTAGTTTTCATATAATTTTATATATTATAGCATAAAAAACTACTTCACTGAATACAACTATATTGTGAAGTCCTCTTAAAGACGTATTTAACGTATTTATTATTAGTCACCTGAGTGTTTTACAGGGAAGCCCGACGGAATAGGAATTACCATTTTACAATAATTGTTTGATAACTCTGATGGCAGTATAAACTTTATACAGAGTATTACAGCAAAAACCATACTGACATGTTGTATAAAATATACATTCTTCAACTCTGGATTTCTAGAAAACACCTTATTGAACAATTATTAATATAAGTGTTTTCTAAAAATAAATAATATTCGACAAATATCTAAACAGATTTATATTACATTACCAATATTAATTTATCAGATTTAAATTAATTTGCTTACCAATGGCTACAAAAATTGCAGTCCATGCAGATTTCTGTAAAGAAAAATAAACATTTAATTGAAAGCTTGACTTATATGTATAACAAATCTGTTTATAAGTTATTATCAAAAGTACATGCTTACATGAGTTTAGCACTAAGCTTTCAGTCGAATTGAATGAGAATCAAGTCTTTTAAGCTCTGCAGTTCAACTTAAGCCGACAAAGCCAGAGATAAGCTGTGACTTTTAATCAGCACTTCACGAGTAAATATGCCATAAATCAGCAATTCATTAATGCGTCATAAAGTAGCTTTCAAAATTAGAGCATAGCTCTACAAACATACGAGGTCTACAATTACGCTCACAAACGTCTTTGCTGCTATAAAGATCGCTTACACATAACTAAGGAGGCATATTTGCTTGCAACCAGAAGTGTAAGATTGCGAGTACGATGAAAAGAAGCGGCATTAAATGCACATCCAAGCAACTTTGATTAGCCCCTGCCGCTGCTGCTGCATACGTCACTGAATGCGGTGAACCACTGCACTTTGCCAGCCAAATAAGCGGCTTAATGAGAGCAAATTACCAAGAAAGCGCATAAGCATGCCAGCATGGTTTTCGGCGCTGTGAGCAAATCTTTGGATTAGTCTTCCGTTTTAAATAGTGCAGAAAATATGTGGAAGTACACAGTTGATTTTTGTGTATATGTGCGTTTTACGGGATGATTGGATGTGGTAGAATTAAGGAATCGCTTTTTGATAACTGTTACTTCTAATGTTGATTGCTAGAACTGCTAATGAGCAAAAAGTATAGGTAGCTGCTGTGTTATTGTTGTTTTTAGCTTCTAAGGTGTTTTTGCCAGAAATCAAAATTATTTGAAAATGAAATGCTATAACAGAATTGTAAAGATTCAAGTACATATATTCTGCACTCAGCCATAGGTAGCCTCAATTCAAATCAACAAATAGCTAATTTAAATTTTTTTCTCTAAGTAGTAAGTAGTAATACAATTTAAGACCTTCATTTGGTGACATATATTCCTTAATAATTATTTTTTGTACCAGGTGGCAACTTTATTTAAATATTTTCTGCAGCACAGGTGTTTAAAGTATTTTTTGCTAGACATTCCGCAGCATGAACACACATTTTGTCATACCTGGTGAGTTTTACTTCATTTGAAAGGTGGCATCCCTGCTCAAAAATATATTTTGATGAATGTCGTAACGAATAATTACTGGTAGTTTTATATACTTCAATTCTGGCATACGGTAAACGTTTTGCTGTAATTTACGCATTTGTAAATTAAGGTTTTTAAACTCTCGCAACAAATTTGCTAAAGAGAGTATTATAGTTTTGTTCACATAACGGTTGTTTGTAAGTCCTAAAACTAAAAGAGTTAGATATAGAGTTATATATACCAAAGTGATCAGAGTGACGAGTAGAGTTGAAATCCGGATGTCTGTCTGTCCGTCTGTCCGTCCATCCGTGCAAGCTGTAACTTTAGTAAAAATTGAGATATCATGATGAAACTTGGCTTCATAATAAGGTTAAGTTCGAAGATGGGCAAAATTGGCACACTGCCACGCCCACAAAATGGCGCAACCGAAAACCTATAAAGTGTCATAACTAAGCCATAAATAAAGATATTAAAATGAAATTTGGCACAAAGGATCGCGTTAGGGAGGGGCATATGTGGACGTAACTTTTTTGGAAAAGTGGGCGTGGCCCCGCCCCCTACTAACTTTTTTGTATATATCTCGAAAACTACTATAGCTATGTCAACCAAACTGTATAGAGTCGTTTCTTTTAGGTATTTTCATATACAGTTCAAAAATGGAAGAAATCGGATAATAACCACGCCCACCTCCCATACAAAGGTTATGTTGAAAATCACTAAAAGTGCKTTAACCGACTAACAAAAAACGTCAGAAACACTAAATTTTACGGAAGAAATGTCAGAAGGAAGCTGTATCCAGGCTTTTTTTAAACATTGAAAATGGGCGTGGCGTCGCCCACTTATGGACCAAAAACCATATCTCAGGAAGTACTCAACCGATTTCAATGAAATTCGGTATATAATATTTTCTTAACACCCTGATGATATGCACCAAATATGGGTGAAATCGGTTCACAACCACGCCTGAAATCTCGATTATCACTTTATCATGCGGGAGTATAAAATGCTCGGTGACACCTGAACTTAGAAAATGTTTTGATAATAGTCCTCATCCTCGTGTTCTAAAAGCCTTCTTTAATCGGCCTATATTTATCTTTTATATTTTAATTTTTAATTCTCTTCGAAAGGTGGCAACTCTATTTTACAAATATTTATTTCAGATAAAAACATTACTTTGATGCTATCACAATAAAGATATTTTTCGTTAATAACCAGCGAATTAATAACCATCAACTCGAGGAATGAATGAGACCCTTCTATAAGATGTGGTCACAGATATTATGATGTTAAAGCTACAAGTCATAATCCCAGAAACCAACAGCAGAATTTTTCAAAAAATTAAGTGATGAAATCAGCGAGGCTTTTAAATTTTAGATTTTATGCCGGAGTACCAGCTGTGCAGCAACACTTATATTTGAAAACTCGAAAGATAAAACTTTTCGCAAAAATTCATATACAATAAAATGGTGAATTGAACAAATTTTTTAATAAAAAAAAGAACTAAAACAAGAAAAAACGTCAACTTCGGCTGCACCGAAGCTAATATACCCTTCATAGGTGCATTTCTTTTAGAAACAGTTTGTATGACCAATTTTTTCGGAGATTATTACCTTAAGCAGTAATCCATGTGAAATTTCGTGAAGATACCACGTCAAATGCTAAAGTTTTCCAAGCAAGCCATTGACTCCGATGACATTTAAAATTTTCAGAACGATATCTTAAAAACTGAGGGACTAGTTCGTATAATAGTTTGTCAAAGAAGTCTTGCGGTATTTTTATTGAGTTTTCAATTGTTCATAAAATGTTTTTTGATGACTCATGCCCAGCTCTTGACCGATACTACGGCTGCTACTATGCCGGTCTCTTTCGACCAATTCAGCGATTTTATCGCAATCTTCGACGACAGGCCTTCCGGAGCGTGGCGCATCTTCGAGCACCTCTACACCAGAACGAAAACGTTGAAACCATCGTTGTGCGGTGGAAATGGAAACTGTATCGGGTCCATAAACTGCACAAATTTTATTGGCGGCTTGAGATGCATTTTTTCTTTTATCGTAGTAGTACTGTGAAATATGCCGTATTTTCTCTTTAGTTTGCTCCATGTTTGCGACGCTATAACTCACGAACGACTTAAAAGAAACGACAATCAATCAAACACGTGTTAGAGCGTGAAATGAGCTTTCCAAACAGGTATAGCATGACGCGATGCAACGAATTAAAATCTCAGCGCCAACAAGCGAAAATAGACCGACGGACAAACATGGCTAAATCGACTCAACTCAACATACTGATCATTTTATATACTATATACTTTATATACCCTGTTCAGGGTATAAAAGTGGCGTTAAATTCCATAAATCATGTCTGAACAAGGAAATGACACACTTTCGCACGTGCAATACATTTCAAACGCGAAAGGAAGGAAAATCACATGCGAAATGATTCATGGAACCTCGTTTTGATTAAATTTCTTTTATTTTATTGCAAATAAATAAATTTTAATTTGAAAACACGAAATTATCAATTGGCCATAAATCTGTGGCATAAACCGAACAGCAAAAACAAAACCAGCGAAAACCAAAATGTTCTCGGAAATGACCTAATTTCATATAAAAGTATATTTGGATTGCAAACTTTTTTGCACAATTTATTGCCAACTAAACAATGAAAATCGAACAGCTAAAGTTAAGCCACCAGAATCCGATTTAATAAATCATCCGACAGCTTTGCGCTGCCAGCTTGCGCTCGCTGATGCACAACACTAATAACTAATGAGCGCACAGAGCACATGTGTACGTATGCTTGTGCATGTGTGAGTGCGCCTGTCATTAGAAATTGCCGCAATTAAAAAGTATTTAGAGTAGGACGCTCATTTACTCGCTTTTCACACTAGGCACTCATTGTTGCTGATTTGACGATAGAAAATCGGTTGCCAGCACAAAAATATTTATTATTTTTGCCATTGAAAAATTTTAAATTATGTATGCACAGTAGTCCAATTTATATGTGTTTAGTGCTGCAGCAGTTTCACTAAAAACACATAATTAATTAAATGAATTTATGTCAGCAATAACATAAAATGGCTTAAGTCGACTTTAAAAATTAAAGGCATAATTTTCTGTAATAGAACTCCGGGCCCATGCTTCATCTATATTTTACAGTTATTTCAGACTCATTACTACTATTATGTTGTTAGAATCTCGAATCGGTTGATGAACCTAACTAAAACTGCTCCCATTAACCTAAGTTGACTTCTGCTCTTTTCACACATTGCACCAGATACACATTTACATATACTATATAACAGTTATGTATTTTTATGTATATAAATATATGTATCTATGTGTATATATTTACCATTAAGTACATAAGTGAAAATCACTTACTTAAATTTTAATTAAAATTTATTGTTATCACTTATTTACATATCGGTGACCGCTCAATTTTGACGCAATAATAGATTTATGGGCAAACGGAAAGCGCAAATGCCTCCAAAAATGTGTATTATTCTGCTGTGAAATTCATAGCAAATATTTTGAATTATTACAAAAACATTTAATAATAGATTTTCAATTAAACTTTTTTTGCAGCAACAACTTAAAAATAATTTTCGGTGTTATCATAATTTGCGAAAGTTAATTTAAGCTCAAACAGCAACAATGCGTTGCTAAAGCTTTCTATGCTAAGCTTGAGTGTTTAAATTTTGAATTGAAAGCTTAGTTGATTTTTGAATAATTTGCGGCCAATTAACGAAATTATGCGTAACTACGGAATGAGTTTTTTTTTTGCAATTACTGAGATATAAAATCACAGGATCCCGGTACTGTAAACATTGGAAATATCTGCTTTGAAGAACTCAGGGATTTTATTTAGAGCGTAATCTTCAGGAATATTAATTGAACAGGGCTTTTATTCATTTCACAAAGCTTTTAATTTCCGTATAAAACCAAATAAAAGCAGATATATCTCATTGATAGTCAAACATGCTTTTCTAATATCAAAACGTTAACAATCCCTATCAAAGAATTGAAATTCGGATGCCTTCAATGTGAATAGTATTATCAATCATTAACAACTTCACATTTTATTTGCATATGAACGTCGAATTAAAAATATATGGTATATGACATATGGATTTAGTTGTATATACGCGGTTGCATGCAGGCATGCTAAGCATTTAGTTATTCAAGCAACAATGCAAATGGCAATAAGTACTCATGTCAAGGTTAAGTGGTGGCATGGCTTCCATCGCTTTTTCTCAAGTAAAGCTTAATAATATTGCTGTTCGAATAATCTGTACTATATATTGAGAATAGGTGAAGTAAGGAGACATTGACTCGAGACACAAATATTACTTTTATTAGGTTATGTGCACAGAATGGTATATACCAGTGATCTCTCAATGACCATTAAAAGTTAATAGTTTTTCAACTGAATTTTTTGTTTATATACACCAGCTCTACCAAAAAGATGGAGGCAATATGAAAAAACTATGTTCAAGGATAATTACATATAAAGATTTTACTAATTAGTTTATAGGCCATCCGCATACAAAGCTAATACTTCAACTTTTTGGAATTAATTATACATAAAGATTTATGAATCTGTTACAATTCATAATTAAGATAAAAGAGAGAACAACCAGGTCAGAGTACTTGGAATTATAATTACTCACGTATTTCAATATTGTTTAAAATGATTTAAAAAAATATTTTTTGGCTTTACAGGCTAAGATCATTGCCGAATTTATTAGCAAATTCCTAAATAATTGTGTATGCTGGAACCTAAAAATAAATAAAATTCCATAAAAACTAAATTTGTATAGAGCTGTAGCGTTTCGTCACCGGTTGGCATTTAATTTAATTTTGAAATCAAATTTATTTTTACGTAATGTTTTGTGAAAAATTGTCGATTTGCTTCAGGTAATAAGCGGCAACTAAAAGCAATCATGCATGCCGTTTATTGGTACATAAATTTATGCAACTAAATTTATGTTTTTTCACTCACACGTTATTTACTGTGTACGTATGTATATGTTTTACATAAAATTTCAGCGTTATATTTTATTATTATGCATTGAATGAGCGCATAGATATATTTCCACTTGTTTCGTATCCCAGTTGGAACTGAAAGATTTTTCTATGAGATCTAAAAATTTTTATATAGAATATGAAGGACTTGCTGTATTTGTGGTTGAAAGTTTATTAACAAAATACTATATGCTCAGAGGAATAAAAATTCGGCGATCTTAGATAAATAAGTTGGTTTGAAAATATATTATATTCGGATTCTTATACCCTGAATATGGTACATTAGGTTTGCCATACCAACTCAGCCTTGTAAAAAAAACAGAAAAAGACACCGAAGACATCGATACGCTAACTAGTCCGACAGTTTTAGAGATATTGATCTGAAACTGTGTACAGCTTATTTTCTCTTCTAATGAACTACTCATTTCTTGGAATCGCTGGTATTGGCCCGTTTTAGCTCCCATACAAAAATACTGATCAAAAGCAATTTCTTGTGTGGACAACTGCCTTATTTGACAAGGTGGCGTCACGAAACTTGGCGTGGCTTTATTTCCAATTGCAACGCCACAGTCTTCGAATATATTGCTCAGATCGAATTAATATAGATTGTAACTGCCATAAAAACTGAGAGAACAAAATTGAGATAAATAACTTTGTTATGCTTTCTCCTATAATATTGTTTTTGTTAGAGAAATATTTTTCTATCATTGACATTGTTTTTTGTATTTTTAATACAAAACTCAACTTCGTGTCTCATCCGCCTTTCAACTGCTAACCGAAACATATTCAATATGTATGTATGTATATGCTCATAATGGTTATAACCAGTATGCCATAACACACAGCCCGACCAAGCATCGATGGCAATAGCAAATTGAAAAACAAAAAAATCGTTTAAATGCTCATATTTATTATGCAAATAAATTATGCACGAAGCTTGTTAAATACACATGCTAGGCACACACGCTCCCACACACACGCCACACACATGTATATAGAATATGTGCGAATAAAAAATGTGGCAACGACTCGCTACGCTTGCGGAAACACACACACACTCACACAGGCAGCTCGTTCGATTGCTTTGGCTCGATTTGGCTTAGTTTGGCCTAGCCGTCGACACTGTCGGCGGCTGCCAATTACGCTTCACTGATTGCACCACCAGCTGCTTTGCCTTTGAGGATGTGTGAGAATGCGAGTGTGTGTGTGCTGATGCATGCACTTACACATACGGGTTGTATGCAAATTATTATGTAAATATTTATGAGACAACTAAAATATGCAGCACATCGAATCCTTCAATTAAAGCATAAAATTCAACTCATAATTTTCATTTTCCAAATGCTGGCTGCGTATTTGAATGCAATGTTAATCAATTCGCTGCGCTTTTTTCATCTCTATTCCATTAGATCACTTCATTTGCATGTTAACTGTATAATTTAATTATTATGAAAGATCACAAATACTAATTTCAAGTATAGCCACTGAGGCTGCTGCATAATCAGCCGGTTAAAGGAACGCGTGACTTTGATTTGCGATATGCTAAGAGTTATGTACGTCTGTATGTGTCAGTATATGTGTCAATATATGTATGCATACTGCAGTATTAGTATCTGTGGTTCAGGAATTAAAAGTTTAAATTTTTTATTTTAAAATAAAAATGTGTTTATATTTTCAATTTCAGTTAAAAATTAATATTTACATCTCTTAGTCCATGAAATTGGTTTCATGACAGCAATAAATGCTTTTAATCATTATTATTATAATTTTTTTTTTTTTTTTTTTTTTTGTTTTGATTCTTAGACCTAATAATCCACATAAATGATGCCCATAATTTATGACGCGACTTTTTATGTCGTAGTTGCTTTTTATGTTCAGTTTTTAATACATTTATGGATTTCAAAGTAATGAGTTAAAAATTAAAATTACAAACACTGTGGACAACAAACTTTTAAAAAGAAAAATCTTTCTCCCTGAATGATAACATCAGGAGTGTTTCTCTGAAGCTTTTTCTCTATCGATTTAATACTTTTTACAAATGTTACTCATACGCCCCGTAGAGGCATATTTTGCGTGAAACTTTGAGTGCTTGCGCACTGATTTTACGACTTCGTTGCTGTTGATGTATCAATATTTTAAATTTTGATATTATAAAACAAAAATAAATATAACAACTTAATTGTTGTAGCTTAAGTGGTCAGTAGGGTGATCTGGCCTGTTTCTTTGACTGTTTTTTCATAGAAATTTTCATTCTGCAATAGAACATGTTTCACATATCATGAGGTATATCGTGGCGTGTATAAACAATTTTTTTCGGAATCTTTTGATGACATCTGTAGGAGAAATGGCTGGGTGAATAAGATGCGTTTTTTCACTGGCGGACACGATTTCTCATGTTTGGAGCATTGGAGGATGGAGTCATGTGTAGAAGTTCACGCAAGTGAGGAAAGTTTTCTGATCGCCATTCACGTGGGAGTGGCCAGAAACGATTCTTTTACATATGACTCAAGCAGCTCACGACTTCCGGTCTTTGACCAAGTATCCTCTGGGTAGCCTAAGAACA